>NC_092139.1:42337783-42641232 GCF_043159975.1 Macaca nemestrina | reverse complement strand
CTGGATATCACTTAGTCCCAGCATATGTCAGTCTCACCTGTTGACCCAGAACTGAATCATCCCTCACTGGGCTTTTAAAACAAGAAAGAAATGCAAAGTGAGGCAGCTCCTTTATATTATACACCATATCATAATTGTGCATAATGGTGGTTCTAGCCTTGCAAGAGTTTGTCACAATCACAATGGGAGGTAAAATCAGAAATCTGTGTTCTCATATTGTATCAGACTGATATTAGGGAAGAATTCATTATGCAGGTGACCAGTATCTTAAAATCAAATAGCCAAGAAAAATTGTCATCTTATACACTGATTCTATAAAATGCATTCAATGAAACCATAGACTTTGATTCCATTAACTCATAAGAAAAGCTATTTGCTGTTATCAATCCAAAGTTGTGAATAGGATGCAAACATTAAGAATATAAAGAAATGCAGCCATAAAAAAGAATGAGTTCATGTCCTTTGGAGGGACATGGATGAACCTAGAAGCCATCATTCTCAGCAAACTGACACAGAAACAGAAGACCAAACACCACATGTTCTCACTCATAAATGGGAGTTGAACCTTGAGAACACATGAACACAGGGAGGGGAACATCATACACTGGGGCCTGTTGGGAGTTGGAGGCAAGGGGAAGGAGAGCATTAGGATGAATAGCTAATGCATGCAGGGCATAAAACCTAGATGGTGGGTTGATGGGTGCAGCAAACCACCATGGCACATGTATACCTATGTAATAAACCTGCACATTCTGCACATGTATCCCAGAACTTAAAGTAAAAAAAAATAATAATAAGAATAGAAAGAAATGCTTCCCACCAAAATCAAGAATAATGAATGTTACATTTAATCCCAATTTCAGCATGTGGCTAACTCCTAGAAACTAGAGTCCACTTGAAATCATGTTTTTATGATCCCCTCAATAAAATAATATAAAAATAATTAACAAAGTACCCACTTGCCCCAAATGAATCAAATTTACATTATTGAGTTTTGCTTGTCTTTTTTCCTTTTATTCTTCTTGTGTGAAACTACATATTAAAGAAGAAATTTCATTTCAATTAGTCAGGAAAATATAGACAGTGGTTAACCAACTATGGTCCGTGGGCCAAATCCGGCCAGCCCCGTGCTGTGTAAATAAAGTTTATTAGAACACAGTCATGCACATTCATTTACATATTTTCTATGACTTGAATAGTTGTGATCAACTGAGACTGAATGGCCTACAAAGCTAAAAATATTTACTATCTGCCCTTTACTTGAAATGTTTTTGACCCCTGATACAGGAGATTCAGGGATGTAGGGTGTCACTTCAGAGGGTTTTCAAATATTTAAATTCATAGTTACATCAAGCTGCAGACCCTCTTAGCAACTATATACTCAAGTTCTTATTTCATGTTCGTGAGGGCTGTAGTAGTTATTTTGGTAATTTTCTGAACATGCCATAGATCAAGTGATCTGATTTTTGTGTTAGCTACTTGGGCACCAACCCATTTGTTGAGGTGCAGGGTGTTGTGTTTCTCAATGGATGAATCCACGTTACTTATGTACTAGATGATTGTCACAGGGGGATCTTGGTTAAACATACCATTGCATTCTGATAAAATTATCTCGCATCCAATTATACCTTTTTAAATGACGTGTCAATAAAATGTATCAAGCATTGAAATGGATGATGGAATAAGCAATTCTCTCTTTTTCTTAAAAACTCTTGATATTTGAACACTGCTTGTATTTTCTTAATACCAAGAAATAATTTCAGATTGATTCTTTAGTGTATTCATATGGAAGGAGGGCAGGCAGCTGTTTTGAGGTCTACCATTTGTCACTAAGATGATTGTCCTGTTATTTCATAGCATTTTTAAATTCTGATTTTTCTTTTCTGATTCGGGGAAAATCAGTGATAGAATTCTATTATGATGCTTCTGTGCATTTATGTTGTCTCACGTTATCTATAATTGCTTTGAATATTGTGCTTGAGAGGATTTAAGAACTGTAGAAAACATAATTTTAAAAAATTTTAGGGCCCCAGTCTTCTTTAACAAATGTGCTATATTGTACTTATATATCATAGCCATATGGCTCTAGTATACTTAATAGTTTATCACACCATTAGTATTATCATGTGTAATATAACATTAGGTATCCTTAATATAAATGTGCATGTATGTGAGGTATACATTGGTCCAGAAAGGTGGGACAACTTGAAGGAGGGAGACAACTTGAAGGGAGGGGAGTTCTGATTGGCAATTCATTAGTTGAAAGAATTAAGTTATTATCTAAAGAGACCTGAAATCAATAGAAAGGAGTGTCTTGGTAAGGATAAGGGATTGTGGAGACTGAGGTTATTATTATGTGATGAAGTCTCATAGGTGGCTGCCCTTAGAGACAAAAGATGGGGCAAATATGTCCTATTTGGATCTTTAAGAGGTGCTAGAATCTCCGTTACTCTCTACTAAAAATACAAAATTAGCCAGGCATGGTGGTGCGTGCCTGTAATCTCAGCTACTTGGGAGGCTGTGGCAGGAGAATAGCTTGAACCTGGGAGGCAGAGGTTGCAATGAGCTGAGATCATGCCATTGCACTCCAGCCTGGGAAACCAGAGTGAAACTCTGTTGGGGAAAAAAAAAAAAAAAAAAAGCTATACTAGAGGTCTGAAGGAGGTGTGGTTTTTTTGTTGTTGTTGTTGTTTTATTTGTTTTTTTTTGTTTGTTTGCTTTTTGAGACAGGGTCTTACTCTGTCACCTAGGCTGGAATGCATTGACTCGATCTCGGCTCACTACAACCTCTGCCTCCCAGGTTTAAGCCATTCTTGTGCCTCAGCCTCCAGAGCAGTTGGGATTACAGATGTGTGTGCCACCACGCCCGGCTAATTTTTGTATTTTTAGTAGAGACAGGGTTTCGCCATGTTGGCCAGGCTGGTCTCGAACTCCTGACCTCAAGTGATCCACCCACCTCGGCCTCCCAAAGTGCTGGGATTACAAGCATGAGCCTCTGCGCCCAGCCTAGTATAGCTTCTTTATCTTGTATGTTCATTTGCTCCCCTACTTCCAGACTGTGAGCTGACTGAGTGGAAGAACTATGTCTCAATTATCTTTATGTGCCCCCAGGGGGATGTCTCTACACACAGTTGGGGACAAGTGAACATTTGTTTAATGAAAAAATAATTTAAAATAACTTTTAAGCCCCTTACATTGGAAAGAAAGTGTAAGCAGTGGATTTTCTTCCATGCCAATTTAACTGACCCAGTCCCTGATGCTAAAATTTAGCAGAGATCATGGCATTTCCTAGCTGGAGAGGAATTTTAGGCCATGTGCTCTAATCATTTCAGTTAACCATCAAGAAATGTGAGACTAAGAGAGGAAAAGAAAAATAAACGTTTATACAGTACCAACAGTATGCTAGATCAGTGCTTTGCAAATGTCAAATCTTCATGGTAACCTCTCGCATACTCACCACTTGCTATGAAGAATAGAAGCATAAAGTGAGAAATCAGGGCATGGTTGACTTCAAGTGGCAGGTGGAGTCTAAGTTACAGAGCTGAGCAGAGTGGGTTCTGTGGAGCCTCAAAGCCATGCTCACTTACTTGCATCCTTCCCAGGCAGCCCCTGTCTTGTCTTAGTTCGGGCTGCTATAACAAAGTACCACCTACTGGGTGGCTTATGAACAACAGAAACTTATTTCTCATGGTTCTGGAAACTGGGTGCCTCATGAACAAAAGAAATTTATTTCTCATGGTTCTGGATATTGCAAGTCTGAGAGCAGAGTGCCCACGTGTTAGGGTTCTGGTGGGAGCCCTCTTCTGGGACTACTGACTTCTCTTTGTGTCCTAAAGTACCAGAGAGAGGATGAGGCAACTCTTTGGTGTCTCTTTTATATAGGCACTAGTCAATTAATGAGGGCTGGGTCCTCATGACCCAAACACCTCCCAAAGGCACTACCATCTAATACCACCACATTGGGGGTTAGGATTTCCACATACGAATTTGATGGGATTAGCAGGGATAAAAACTTTCAGTTCATAGTAGCCCATAAGTATAAGAACTTTGTGTTACCTGATATTAACTTAAAAATTACATAATATCTAACTAACCATTTATGAGAAATACAGAAATAGAGAAGTATGTTACAACATATGACAAGGAAATCATCAGCCATATCCAGAATTAGGGAAATCCTATAGGGCAAATGGCCTTATTTCTTCAACATATAAATGGCGTTTAAAAATGGATAGGGGCTGGGTGTGGTGGCTCATGCCTGTAATCCAGCATTTTTGGAGGCCAAGGTGGGTGGACCACATGAGGCCAGGAGTTCAAGACCAGCCTGGCCAACATGGAGAAACCCCGTCTCTACTAAAAACGCAAAAATTAGCCGGGCTTGGTGGTGCATATCTGTAATCCCAGCTACTTGGAAGGCTGAGGCATGAAAATCGCTTGAGCCTGGGAGGCAGAGGTTGCAGTGAGTGTTACTGCACTCCAGCCTGGGCAATGAAGTAAGACTGTCTAAAAAAAAAAAAAAAAATAGAGACCATTATATAATACATGACTTATAACTCCTGAACCAACTGTAAAAACAAAATAATTTGAGAAAACTGGGGAAGTTGAACATGAACTGGTACTGAATAGTAAGAATTGTTGTGAATTCTTTTTGGTATAAAACTATTATTTTGGTTATGTTTAAAAAATAATGTGTTATAGATACATATTTAGATATTGTAGGTGGAAATATATAGTGTCTGTGACTTACTTAAAAACACTCAGATGTGTTCTTCTCTTTGTGCAATTAAAAGCATTTGTTGTTGCTGCTGTTGGTATTTGGTGGTGGTGGTTGTTGTTGTTTTTGTTTGTTTGGTTTTTAGCCACCATACTCAGAGCCATTAATTTGGTCTGACTTTAAGTTCAGATATCAACTCTACCCTGGATTCTGAGGGAAGATGAAAATTCCTCATATGTGTTTAATATGACTGCATGTTACTACAAAATTGAATTTCTCTGAAATCAAAAGTGTTTGTGGACTGATATGTTCAGGTGTAATGGAAACACTCCACTCCTCTCCTGGGAGGCAGCTGTCATTTTGGGGTCACAATGGTCCATGCTCACTGCAAACCTTCCAGGGTTACCCGAGATGTCCCATTTGTAAGCATCTCTTTAACCCAAAGCAAGAATGTCTCCCTTCTCTAGTGTGGTCATAAGTGTCAATGAAAAAAGCCAAACTCTTAATCTGAGCCAAATATGATAACCAGGGCCCAAGGCATAGTCTCAGGAGGTCCTGAGAAAATGTGCCCAAGGTGTTTGGGTTACAGCTTGGTTTTATATGCTTTAGGGAGACATAAGATATCAGTTGATACTTGTGAGGTATACATTGGTCCAGAAAGGTGGGACAACTTGAAGGAGGGAGACAACTTGAAGGGAGGGGAGTTCTGATTGGCAATTCATTAGTTGAAAGAATTAAGTTATTATCTAAAGAGGCCTGAAATCAATAGAAAGGAGTGTCTTGGTAAGGATAAGGGATTGTGGAGACTGAGGTTATTATTATGTGATGAAGTCTCATAGGTGGCTGCCCTTAGAGACAAGAGATGGGGCAAATGTTTCCTATTTGGATCTTTAAGAGGTGCTAGAATCTCCGTTACTCTCTTTAGGATTCGGAGGGATCTGGAAAGGGAAAGGTCTCCTTATTTTAATGGAGATTCTTTACAGATGCAAATTTTCCCCCACAAAAGGTGGTTTTGCAAGGCTATTTCAAAATATGGCAAAAAAAAAACATGGTTTGATTTCCTTCTTTATCTGTCATATGATATTATACTAGAGTCAGGTTGGAATTTGGTCTCTTATTGCTAATAGATTCTGTTTTGGCCAGGTGCAGTGGCTCACACACTTTGGGAGGCCAAGGAGGGAATATTGTTTAAGCCCAAGGAGTTAGCCCTGGCATTGTAGTGAGATCCTGTCTCTACAAAAAATTAAAAATTAGCCAGTTGTGGTGGCACATGCCCATGGTCCCAGCTACTTGGCAGGCTGAGGTGGGAGGATTGCTTGAGCCCAGGAGGTCAAGGCTGCAGTGAACTGTGGTTGTGCCAGTGCACTACAACCTGGGCAACAGAGCAAGACCCTGTCTCAAAAAAAAAAAAGTGGGGGGAGAGTCTGTTTTGTCAGTCTTAACATCTGTTTTAATGTTAAAGCTGGTGAATTGTGCCTGAACTCCAAAAGGGAGAGGGCACAATGAAACATGTCTGAGTCTCCCTTCCCATCATGGCCTGCATTAGTTTTTCAGGTTTCTTTGGAATCCCCCTTGGCTGAGAAGGGGGTCCATTCAGTGAGTTGGGTGGCTTAGAATTTTATTTTTGGTTTACAGAAGCTTGGAAGTGAGTAAAACTTACAGGCAAAATGACAGCTATCTTCAAGGATGTTTGAAAGACCTTTCTTGTATATACAGCTGAGGAATGTGCAAATTCATGTCTCATTTACCCAAATGCTGCCTAAGAAACCCTAAGAAATCCTATCTCTTTCTCAATACTTTTTCTGAGGAGTTGTTACTGGAAAAGGGTCTGGATCCACACGCCAAGAAAGGGTTCTTGCCCATTTTATGGTTGTTTCTTGATTATGCTAAACAAAGAGTAGATTCTTCATGCCTCTTCTTTTTAGACCATATAGGATAACTTCCTGACATTGCCATGGCATTTGTAAGCTGTCATGATGCTGGTGGGAGTGTAGCAGTGAGGACAACCAGAGGTCACCCTCATGGCCATCTTGGCTTTGGTGGGTTTTAGCCGGCTTCTTTACTGCAACCTTTTATCAGCAAGGTCTTTATGACCTGTATCTTTTGCTGACCTCCTATGTCATCCTGTGACTTAGAATGCCTAACCATCTGGAAATGCAGCCCAATAGGTGTCAGCCTTATTTTACCCAGCTCCTATTCAAGATGGAGTTGCTCTTGTTCAAACGCCTGGGACAGAGTCAGTGGAGAAAGAAAGGAAAGAAGTGATTCACTTCCTGCTGCCCTTTTCCCATAGAAGTACAAAGGTCCAGCTCCTTGTTGGAATGTGGAGAGACAGAAATTGAGGGCAGGGAGACAAGATTTTCTATGGCTACCAGGGTTTGAAAGTAGACCAGAATCTTCTCTCCTGGGGTGAAGGAGGAGAATCCCCAATTTCTAAACTAAAACCCACATTTGAGTGCTCTAAAGACCAGTGTTTCTCAATCTATAATATGCACCCAAATATCCTGGAAAATCTTGTGAAAATGCATATTCTGATTCACCACTTCTGGCAAGGGGCCCAAGATGTACATTTCTAACAAACTTCCAGAGGATGAGCGGTTGCTTGTCCACAGACCACACTTTAGGTAGAGGGTTTACATGGTCACTTGTAGAGGTTGGATATAATTTTATTTGTCTATTTCTAGAATCAGATCTTTATTATCTATCATTTGTGAAAACTTATCTGCTAGCCTTAGTGAGTGTTCTCTGCAAATGAGTCTGCTGATAACTTTGTGTTAAATAAATGGTGACTATTCAAAACCGAATACATTACAAGCCTGCAGAAAGGATTGGAGGATGAAGTGCTGAATAGGGGGCTGGAGATGAACATTTACTAAACACTAGACCTTTATTTTCATACATTTTCTCATGTAAGCCTTATAAAAGCTCTCTTAGCTATGAGTGTTATTGTCCCCATTTCATATAATAAAACTCTGAACCACAAGCTTACAACCATCCAGAGCAAAATGTGGGAAATTCTACAGGAAAAATGACCTAGTTTCTTTAAAAAAAAAAAAAAAAAAAAAAAAAAAAAAAAAAAGAAAAACAGCATGAAAAAAAGAGGAGGGGCAGAAACTTACAGATGAAGAGACTTAAGGGACATATCAAACTACAATATCATGATTTTGTTTAAAATCTGACTTAACCAAAAAACCCATCAATAGACATTGTTGAGACATTTGGTAAAATGGAACATAAACTGAGTATTAGGTATTAAGGAACTGTTGCCCATTTTGTTAGGTGTGGTCCTGTTGCTAAACTATAAAACATAGTCCTTATCAGTCAGAGAACAAATGGTGAAATTGTATCCTGTCTGGATTTGCTTTAAAATACTTGAGAAAAGAAATAAAAAAGAGAGTGGGAGGAGCAGATGAAACAAGAATGGCAGAAAGTTGATAAATATTATTTTAAAAGCTTTATATTTTGAAACTTTGAAACACTTTTAGAAATACAGAAAAGTTGTACTTTTTTTAAGCACAGAGGGCCCAAGCACATACTGCCTAGTTTCCCCTAATGTGATGTCTTACATAACCATGGTAAAATGATCAAAACCAGGAAATTAACAAGGTAGCATTATTAACTGGCCTGGAGATGTTATCTAATTTCACCTTTTCTTCCTACGAATGTCATTTTTCTTTTCAGAATCCAACCCATTGTCCTCCCACATTGCGTTTACTTGTCGTGTCTCCTTGGGCTACTCTGATCTGTGACAGTCCCTTGGCCTTTCCTGACTTTTGTGTCCCTGACACTTTTGAAGAGCACTCATTAGTTGTTTGGTAGACTGTCCCTCAATTTGTGCTTGCTTGATGTTTTTTTTTCATGATTACATTGAGATTATGCTAATAATTATTATGGATGGGTGATGTATATCTAGGTTTTTATTATATTATTCTCTTTACTTTTGGGTATTTTTGAAATTTTCCATAGCAGAAGTAACATTTTTTTTTTAAATAAAGCTGGGTGAGGTTATGTAACTTTCTAAAATTGACTTAGTTACTAACTAAGCACAGCTGGAATTATAACCCAGATTAGTTTGACAAAAAAAAATGGTGACCTTTACATTGCAAACAATATGATGCAGAATAAATGATCTTTAATTAAGGGTTTATTCATGAGCAGCCCTTGCAGAAAGAATTTCTACTGCTCTGAACATAATTAATCAAGCCCCGATTTATGGGTGTATACCAATAATGAATATATTAGGTCAAGCTTAAATGCTATCTTTTACAATGCCTTAGTTAGGAATAATTTAGTTTGTATGGGAAACTAAGACCCATGTAAACAAGCTAAAATAAATATTGAATATATGGTGGAAGGGAGTAATATGGATTTCAATGTTATGGGAATAACTGGCTTCCTATTGGACAATACTTGAGAAAAATAAAACTCTGGGTATTCCCTTCTCTCTATCTCTCTCTCTTTCTGTCTGTATTTCTCTGGAGACACATGGAGCAGACAATTTTCTGCTTCTCTCTATGTGACAGCTTTATCATGCCAGTTATCTCTGTAATCATCCTTCATCCTTTGTGGCCATAAAAGAATAAATGGCTGCTTCATCTTGAGGCTACACGACCAATTTGTAGGCTTCTTCATTCAAAATCCTGAATTATATAATCAAATTTTCTCTATCTTGTGGGTTAAATGACCATGCTAGTCCGATGAGCTATGATCACTGACAGGTGAGCCTACCTGTTACCTGTTGGCTATGGGGTAGGGCGTCTGGGGAAAGAGTGAGGTTAGGCTAGGCTAAGAAGAAGCAAGTAAACTAGTAACCTCAGTTCCATAGAATCAGCCATTGATTAATTTTATCTATATTTTCTTGATTTTAAATCTTTAGAAGAGATTACAGTTGCTGATTCCCAGTTTTCACTGTTGCAAAAGGAAAAAGAAATCTACTACACTAGGTGATATGAGTTGCTTGAACACCCCAGGATTTTATACTAAGCAATAGGCATGATGCTAAGTTCTTTGAGCAGGTTGGCATTGTCCTTACTGTCAAGGAGATCAGAGCCTAGTAGAAGAGACAATCGTATACATGAAAAATGACTGTGCTGTGTGATTAGTGCTGCAACAGGAACATATGCAAGGTTCATAGATCCAACGTAAGAGGGAAAGTCTTCAGAAAGAAGGGGATGTCTGGGTTGGAATGTGAAGGCCAAGTATGGAGTGAAATACTCTTCTAAGATGATTCTCCTTACAAAGTTGACCCTCAGTCCACCATCTTGAATCTGTAAGGAAAGCTAAGAGATGACCCTCCCCTGCTGGAGCAGAAGGCTCGGTTATGCAGGCTCTCCTGTTTTCTGCCATCTTACCTCCAGATTTAAGTTGTGGGCATTTGTATGTGTCCTGCTTTTCTGATGGTGGACATATTTGAAGTTCATTCTTATTGATTAGGCTTTTTCCTTGACTACTTAAAAATATAAGTCTGTTCAGATATGAGGCTCTCTTGGATGACATCGCTGTGTTGTCCAGTTTGGGGCAGGCTGTCTGAGTAATCCCCACATTTGCAGTGACAACATGAGTTGAAGACTCACTGGTGATTTTACCTCTTTCTTGTTTATATTTTGAAATTGAAATGTGTAGGGTGAGAAGAGCTCTTTCACAATAAATAGTTTGATCAATTGTCCTGGTCTTAGAAAAGCACATATAAAAAGAGAGATGGATGTAGAAAAGTAAAATGTATCCCAGCTTATGAATTCTTAGAACAAGAGTGGTAGACATAAGTCTTTCATTGTGCCTCAAAGAATTCATTTTAACTACCAGGTTGTTGAATTGCAGGGTGGAGGATGGATTTGGTTACTTACCAGGAGTGCTGGGTGGATGGGGGATGTATGTATACATACACCATGCTCTTATTGTCAACTTGTGCATAACCAGAAGTCATAATGTTTAGAGTAGAAATATGGGTAAAACACAGCTGGATTTATTATAGAACAATGCAATAGCCACACCTTTCTTCCTATAATATGCACAAGTGATGCCAGGAAAGTACTAAACAAATGAAGTCAGAGTTTAAAGTGAGCATGTTGATTTACTAGCCTAGGATCCATTGGCCATCTGGCACAGACAATAAAAGGAAACCCATTAGAAAGAAACTTCTGAAACATTCAAACATTGTAACTTGGCTTGAAAGAAGAGGACAGCAGAACCAGTTCCTACTTGGACTGCAGTTTGTTTATTTTGCTGATTTGAAATAAGAGCCAGTGTGCCAAATGGTTTTGATTGGCTGTAGCATTTCTTTGTTACTGTACACTTGGGCTGGGCCAGTTTCTGCAAATGAGCCTTTGCGGATATCACAGGACTCTCTTCTTTAGTTTTAAGGACTTTCAAAATTTCTGGGAAATCATTCCTGAAGTCATGTCTTCTCCAAAAAGCTACATAGGGTCATGGAAAAGAAAACATATTATTTAATTTATAACCATTTACAGAATCTCTGCTGCTGTGAAGATAGGATGGTCGTTGTGCTGTGGAGGTGGAATGAGGTGTGAGGTGTAGGCGTGGGAAGAAATAAATATGACTCTTTATCCTCCAAAAAGCCTGTGCTCCACTGGGGAGATAGCTGTATACTCGAGTCACGCATAGGGTTGTCAAAGCACGGGAGAGAGAACAGCAAGGAAGGAAACTCAATAGTGTAGCAGTATTTTAAATAGAGCGTCACCACCAGGAACAGTGTACTTTTCCATCTCATCCCATGGACACGGTGGAGCAAAGAGAGTCTCTCTCATTCTGAGTACAGCTCACGCTAGTGGAAGGCCTACTCATACATTTCATCCCTTCAGTGTGGTTAGCAACTGGAGAGCCCTAGGACTTAGGGCACTGGACAGACCCTTGCCTGTGATGATGAAAGGACAGTGAAAATACCCAAAGTGTCTCTGCTAAAACATGGTAGAGCTAGGATTAAAAATCCAGATTTGGTTGACTTCAAATCTCATAGCCCTGGTCCTGAGACAGATGTAATCAGCAAGGCATTTACCCTTTGACCCCAGATTCTTCATTGGCAAAATAAGCGACTTTTAAACAGTGGTTTTCAGACTTTTTTTTTTTTTGATAAACAATTTAACACTTCTTTCAAATAAAATATTATTCAAGTCCAAGAGAGAAAACAGGTCAAAGTCACATTGCTTTGGTTGAAGAGTGGGTGGGAGCCAGAGCTTCGATCTCCCTCTCACCCCAGACAAGTCTTATGCTATCTTGCATTATTGTTCAGTAAATACTCGTGCTCCCCTCCTCCTTCCATTGGAGAGTGTGCTTTAGCACCCCACTGATGTTGGGCTTGCCTATATGACTTGCTTTGGTCAATGAAATAGAAGCAGACATGACATTGTTTACATTCAAAATGGGACTGCATAATCAAGATGACTTGGTGTTTTTCACTTCTGGCCTCTGAGTTTAACCTTGCTTTATATTTGGAATTATGTGTCTTTATATGGAAGAGGGTCTAGAATTGTGGTAGCAAAGAAAGTGAGTTACCTATCAATAATCACAATTTTAATTTAAGATAAAAGACTGTATTTCTAAGCTTATCTTAAGAACTACAGGTGGCCAAAAATATAAATGGAATTGTTAGGTGAGACTGTTGAGAAAATTCCTGAGAGGGATACAAACAGCTGGAGCAGACCCTACTTGCTTGCTCTATCCCCCAACTTCTGCTTTCTTCCTGGAACAGAGATGTAATGGTTGGTGCTCCCGCAGTCATTTTGAACCATGAAGCCAGCTTGAAATAAAAAACCATACATAAAGGATGGCAGAGCAGAAAAACAGAAAAAACTTAGGTTTCCTCTGTCGCCATGGAGCCTTCATATTAGCCCTGAACATTTACCTTTGGACTTCTTTTATGTGTTAGAGAAATGAGCTTCTACCTTGTTTAAGTCACTATTATTTTGAAAGTTTTTAATCAAAGATGAATTCAATCCTGAACTGAGAGAGCCTAGCCTGCTTTGGTTCTTCAAAGCAGCATTTCCCAAACTGCGTTAGAGAACTTGCTAAAACATAGATTGCTGGGCACACACCTAGGGTTTTTGATTATGTATGTCTAGGCTGGAGTCAGAGGATTTTCTTTTCTTTTCTTTTTTTTTCTTTTTGAGACAGGGTCTGGCTATGCTGTGTGTCATTGCCCTGACTGAGAATTTGCACTTCTAACAAGTTCCCTGATGATGCTGATGCTGCTGGTCAAGGGACCACATTTCAAGAACCACTGACTTAGAACATCTCCAATTCATTTGAAAAGGAGGGAACAAACCTTTGCCTCTCGACAAAGCAGTGTCAGAAACCAGATTGTAGGGTGTTGGCAAAATACTCCTTATGAAACATGTTTAAATTCCAGACTCAAGATGAATGGCATCTTGGGAATTTTTCATTTAAATGCATGGAAATGGATAGTTCCTGAATTTTTTTCCCTGAGAACAAAGTGACCAGAAGCTGGAGCTGACAAGCCATTCAGCCTGGAAGTACAGAGGCAGAGAAATGACCATATGGAAGGTTGTGTGTATTGCCATTTTCAATAGTGACATGATTTTCTGTTCTCCCAAACAAATCTCCATCAGTGTTTTTAATAATGTCAAATGCTCTTTTATTGATATCAAAGGACAGATGGACATTTTTCTTTTCTAAAGCAAGCTGAAGAAAATAAACAATCAGGCCAATTTAACCCAGTGTTTTGGAAAGTCACCTCGGGATGTCCTCGGCCCTGAGGAAATGTCACTTTCCCAAGTCTCCTCAGGGCAGCCCTTTTGTCCCTTGTTTCCTGAAGGGAACAGTGTGTCTGAAGAGTTTCCTTCTCCCTCCGCTCCAGTTCACCAGTGACAACTGGGAAACTCAGTGACCTGAGCACAGTATCTGCAGAAATCTGTCAGAATGATTAGGCAATGCATGGTTGTGGGGGCTCAGAACAGCCCATGTCCCTGTAAATTGTTTCCTGGGCTTCATGGTGTCATCAGTATTAGCCACAAATACCTTTCACAGAGATTGCAGCAGCTGAGTCCCCAGCTGTAAGATTACCTTGCTGTGGTCTGATTCTCAAGAAGAAAAGTAAGTGCAAGGTGAATTCAGATCTCAGAGAATCCCCATCCCTCCAGCCCTCATGACCCTTTCTCTCCCCTTTAAATCTTTCTGAGAGCTTGTCTCCTTCACCCTTGGGTCCAGGTCTGAGTGCTGTATGCTTACCTGCTTGTTTCCATATTTTTTCTCTCTGACCATTTGGCACAGACTAGATGCTTGGCACAACCTCTCACAAAGTAGGTGCTTATTTTGTGGAACAAACAAGTGGAAAGTATAATGGGTGACAGCCTGGGATCTGCAAAACGTGCACCTTTATTTCCTTCTCCTTTCCTGCCTTCATTCCTGTTTCTCCCTCCCTCCCTCCCTCCCTCCCTCCCTCCCTCCCTTCCTTCCTTCCTTCCTTCTTTCCATGCCACAGGAGATTCAAGTCAATACTTTATAGTGGCAAAATTTACGGACAGTGAAATTGACAAATCTTAAGTGTATAGTTTGGTAGTGACATTTAGCTCAAGACCTGAAAGCTTCATGTGGATCAAGAGAATGACATTTCTATCACCCCTGAAGTTTCCTCACGCCCCTACCAGTCACTTGCCCCTCACCTCAACCCCCAGAAGAAACTATTGTTCTGATTTTTATCATCATAGGTTAGTTTTTCCTGTTCCTGAATTTCATTTAAGTGTCTGGCTTCTTTCGCTAAACACAGTGTTTCTGAGATGTAGAGGGCAGCTTTCTTAATTTTCTTAAAAATCAAATTACTTGACCTTGAGCCTCATGGCATTGGGCTCCTGGACATTCTTTTGAGTCAGAATTGGGGCTCTGAGCCCCAACCTCAGCTACAAGGTCATGGCAACTCTGGCTATGGAGGAGGGGAGGTCTCAGGCACAGAAATATTTGGCAAGGCCTCTCCATTCCTTATTCCACACTGGCTGAATCACCAAACCCCAGCCACTGCTGAGATTACTGTGGATAATATCAATCAAATAAGATGGTGCACATTGGCTTCCCTAGTATGCCCATTGTCTGAGCCAGAGTCATGATGAATGGCATCTTGGGAAGTTTCCATGGTGCTTAGAAACTGAGACCATGGAGGCTTCCTGCAATTCTTAGACAAAGTAAACCTGTCAAGGCCAGGGCTGCAGTGCCTAGAGAAGGTATCGTAGGTGTCCTTGCAGGAGCCCCAGGAGTTCCTGTCCCTCCTGAAGGCTCCGTCTTGGCCCCTTCAGAAGGGGCAGGACTTCAGACCTCCCTTTGCTGCCAGTCTAGGGGAATCTTCTCCCTCTTCCCCTCCTTCCCATTCTCCCATCCCCAGGAATCTGCCTCTGTGTCCCCTCCTGTTCCTTTTACAGGAGCCAGGAATGGGATTGTTTTCTTCCAACAATGTCTCTTTTGCTTCTCTGTTATTGCTGTTTGTGCTCTGACCTAGGGCTGAGACAAAAGACATCAAATGCCATCTCTGGGGGGAATGCAAAGGCCATCTATGGTGGGTACATAAAGGCTATCTCTGGTGGGTACTCTAATCTCCTTATTTGGTTTACAAACCTTATGTAATCTGGCCTGTCTTCCTCTCTGATCTTATCCTGTCTTCCTCTATGATCTTATCTTGTACTGCTCCTCTTTCCCTCACTCCCTATACCACAAGCCTAGAGGCTTTCTCTGTTTTATAATTCTCCAAGTTCATTCCCTTTTTAGGACCTTGGCACTAGCTAGTACTTTTGTCTAGATTGCTACTTTCACTGGTCTTTGCCTGGCTGACCCTTTTCATTCAGATCTTAAGCTAATTAAGATCATCCTTCAATATCAAAAGTAAAGCCACTATGTAGGCCCTAATTCCACCACCCCTCCCCTGTTCTGATGTAATTCTGTGATATCACTTACCACTAGCTAGTTTTTCTAGTTCATTTGTTCCTTTGTTTATTTGTTCATTTATTATCTTGTTTCCCCATTAAAATGTAAGCCTGGGAGAACAGAGATCTTATCTGTCATGTTCACCACATATATCAGTATCAGTTATCTACTGCCACAATAAAGCTGTGTAACAAATAACCAAGAAAACCTCAATGTCATAAACAAGTAGCACTTACTATGCATTTGCATGTTAGCAATTTAGACTATGTTTGGTGGGACGGTTCTTCTGATCTTGGTTGGGTTCATGTGTCTGGCTGTTTGTTGGCTGGCTGTCAGCTGGAGCGACGTGAATAACTGGGATGTAACAGTGAGAACAAGCCCCAATAAGCAGGCAACTTTATAAGCCTTGGGTTATGTCATGGTTCCTAATATCCCATTGACCAAAGCAAGTCACATTGGCCAACCCCAAGATAGAGCATAAGGACACTAGAAAGTTACACAGCCAAGGGGGAACATGAGAAGGTGTAGTATTAAGGCCAGTGATGTTATGAATCTCCCACAATATGTATTCCTAGGCTTTTCTACATAGAAGGCACTAAGTTCACTTTTTGTTTAATTAATGGGTGAGTTATTCTTTCAGAAAGAACGTAAGAAAAATCAATTAATATTAGCAAACAAACAAAAAAGCCCTGGTGCAAAAGTTATAATACTGTTACCCAAACACAGGGAGTTTCTGGATGAATTTCAGAAGTTGGAGAACCCCTGAAATGAGATATAAAATAAGAAAAGATTATCCTTCTGGGCAGACGGCAGCCCATGTTAAAGCTGTGGCCACATCCACTTTCTTGGCTGAGTACAACTATGCAGTACACAAACCGCGCAACCGCATGCAGCATCCCTAGGTACTCACATGTTAGAACAACTTTGAGTCTTTCTCCTCTGTCTTTAGTGTAATTTATTGCCTTGACCAGGGCTGTGTCTAGTTGTTCAGATGCCATCATTTTTCCAGCTTCAATATTGATTCTCACAAGCCAATTATTTCTTGCCATGACTGTTAGAGAAAGAAAGTGAAGGTTCATTCTGTCTGAAAAAACACTCAGCCTCCCAATATCTCCTGGGGTGACTTCTTCCCAACTTCTACCTGGAAATTCAGGTGCCTTTTATTGAGATCCTTAGGGAAAATTATTCTTTATTTTATTTTATTTTTTATTTTTTTTTCAGACACAGTTTCGCTCTGTCGCCCAGGCTGGAGTGCAGTGACGTGATCTTGGCTCACTGCAAGCTCCGCCTCCTGGGTTCACACCATTCTCCTGCCTCAGCCTCCCCAGTAGCTGAGACTACAGGTGCCCGCCACCACGCCTGGCTAATTTTTGTATTTTTTTTTCTTAGTAGAGACAGGGTTTCACCATGTTAGCCAGGATGGTCTCGATCTCCTGACCTTGTGATCCACCTGCCTCGGCTTTCCAAAGTACTGGGATTACAGGCGTGAGCCACCATGCCTGGCCAATTTTTCTTCAAGCCCTAGACATACATCAACTTGCTTCATTGTCAAGAGGCATCTCAGGACCAACACCAATCTCAAATGAATCACCAAATGCCAGACACTGCCGAGGTTACTGTGGATAACATCAATCAAATAAGATAGTGCACACTGGCTTCCCTAACCACCCATTTTTTACACATTCGAAAAGTCTCTAATATGACTGATTGATCCTTGTTTGCACCAAAGAGATGTCTCATTTCTAAGGAGTTGGTTTCTAATGTTAATATAGTTTGGATACGTGTGCCTTCGAAATCTCATGTTGAAATTTGGTCTTCCGTGTTGGAGGTGGGGCCTGGTAGGTGGTGTTTGGGTCACGGGAGCAGATCCGTCTTGAATGGTTTGGTGATTTCCCAGAGGTAGTAAGTGAGTTTTCACTCCATTAGTTCACGTGGAAGCTGGTTGTTTAAAAGAGCATGGCATCCTTGTCCCTCTCTCTTGCTCCCTCTCTTACCATTGGGACACATTTGCTCCCGCTTCGCCTTCTGCCATGACTGTAAGCCTCTCACTGTACACAGATGCCAGTGCCGTGATTCTTGTACAGCCTGCAAGAACCATGAGCCAAATAAACCTTTTTGCTTATGAATTACCCAACCTCAGGTATTCTCTTAGAGCGATGCAAACCAGACTAAGACCAACATGTTTCTGTTATCATAGATATCATAAATGATGTAGACATTATAAATGATGTAAAGGGATTGTCTCGTCACTTATAATAAATATGTTTTTGAAACATACGATTAATGTGGCTCTTCGGTTTCCAGGGAAAAAATCTGAACCGTGCTAATCATGGAAAAGGTGAGATTTCTATGATATGATTGTATGCCTGTTTTTTCAAGTGGTTCTTTAAATTATGTCATAACATCTTTCGTTTAAAACATGTTTTTAATTTTGTGGACACTCTAAATTTTTCAAAATCATACATGATCCACATCACAAGAAAGTGTAAATAAGAAAAATGCAAGAAATTATAATATTACTGATATGCGTACCAGCTAGATTGACAGTGTGATTTTTATAGTGCTAAGTATGTAGAGCTCAACTTTCAGAGAGGAACATTTTTCTAAGTGGTTTTACTCTCCTGAGTCTTTCATGGCCCTGGAAGAATTATGACTATTGGTGATTCAGGAAGAATCTGGGAGCTAAATAAAATAACTGCTTAAAATGCAAAATGAGGCAGCAATAATGAACTGATTCTCCAGGGTCAAGAGGTGGATAATGTGTTTATGGACAACTTTCCACGAAGGAAGACTAAGGTGTCACTAAGATATGACTTCAAAGACACAGCAGTTCTGTTAAAGTTTCCAGGGCTGATTTTGGGATTATCAACCTAAACCGCTATAGAGTATTATAAGAGTCCAATGGTCTTAAATGCCTTGTCTGGAATTCTAATGTTGCAGACCATTGTAACTTAAGAGAACTGACAAGAGAGTGATGTGGAAATAGGGAAGAAATTGTCGGGTTTCTGCTTCAAGGTTCACTTTTGAAAAGAGTCGTCATCAGTGCAGAAAAATATTGATGGACTTTGTCTCAGTAGAAGCTTCATGTCGTTTTCATCTCTCCAGAATTAAAGATCATTACCAGCAACAACCCATGTGACTGAATCTTCAATAAGAACACTTTGTCTGGATAACTCGGCTATTTTATAAGACAATTTTTCCAAGTGGCATAAAGTAGTTAAAAGTGACCACAGAAAATCGATCTGCCCAGTTAATCTCCTCTTTTAAACTTAAAAAAAAAAATTCTTCATGACAGCTTGTTTCTAAGCCATTCTTTCAGCAATCAGAAGCAGATGCATATGGATTAGGAGTTGACAGACTATTTTTTTGTAAATAATATAGAAAATATTTATTGGCATTCTGGGCCACGTGGTCTCTGTTACAACTATTCAGCTCAGCCCTGCAATGTGTAAACAGCAAGAGTTAACATGTAAATTAATGGACAATGCCAATACAGTTTTATTTACAAAAACAGAGTAAGCCTGTAGGCCACTGGTCAGAGTTTGCAAACCTCTCTTTGAGGGTCCTCCAAGCAAATGAGCCAGTCTTAGGGAATTCTTTAGGGAGAGAGAAAGTTAGAAAATATCAGATTTGGAAAAGACAAAGGCACAATTTTGGGGGAAAAATGCCCCAAACAAAAAACAAAACATCCAGAAGTTACGTTAATTTTACTTGAAAAACAGTAGTTTTGCACATTTATTTTTTAAAGTCAAAGAAATATTTTTCTCAAGTGAATATTCATAGCAAATCTCAGTGTATAAAAAGAGATTATAAAGGAGATGCTATATTTGTAAGGGAGAATCTTAATGTTGATCTTCTCTTTTGCCCTCTCAACAATTTCCTAATGTATCTCTTGAAAATTCCAGGCTCTCTTGAGCAATTTAAAACTCACTGCTCCAGTATAATTTTAAAAAGTACCTTACCTCTAACTTAGGGTTACAAGACTTAGAAAGTAAAAATACAGCATGCTCAGTTAAATTTGAATTTTAACAACTTATACTTTTTTTTAGCATAGACATGTCATATATTTGGAATGTACACATACTAAAAACTTACTCATTATTGATCTGAAATCTAAATTTAGCTGGGCATCCTAATTTAACTGGTGACTCTATCTCTACTTCTCCTGTTTTTGTTTGTTTGTTTGTTTGTTTGTTTGTTTTGAGATGAGAGGCTTGCTCTGTCACCCAGGCTGGAGTGCAGTGGTTCAATCTTGGCTCACTGCAACCTCTGCCTCCTGGGTTCAAGTAATTCTCCTGCCTCAGCCTCCCGAGTAGCTGGAACCACAGGTGCGTGCTACCACGCCTGGCTAATTTTTGTATTTTTAGTGGAGATGGAGTTTCACCCTATTGGTCAGGCTGGTCTTGAACTCCTGACCTCGTGATCCACCCGCTTTGGCCTCCCAAAGTGCTGGGATTACAGGAGTGAGCCTCTGTGCCCAGCCTGCACTTAGCCTACTTCTTTAACTTCTCCAAGCCTCAGTTTTCTCATCTGTGAGGTGGGGGAAATGATAATACCAACATGATAGCATTGTTTTAAGTTTTAAAGCAGTGAATATTTGTAAAGCACGTAGAAGGGATCCTAGCACATAGTGAGTGCTATCTTATGGTTTGTTGTTAGCTAATTAACTATTTTTAGTATTGGTATCAGTTGTAAGAGGTTGTAATAATACTTACTGGTTGATAGAATTGTTATGGAACGAACTGTGTCCCTACCAAATTTACATGTTGACACTAGCACCCCCAATATGAATGTAAAGAGGTAATAGGGTTAAATGAGGTCATAAGACTGAGGCCCTAATTTATATGACTCGTGTTCTTATAAGAAAAAAGAGACACCAGCGATGCAAGAGAACAGAGAAAAGGTCATATGAGGACACAAGGAGACGGCAACCATCTACAAGCCAATGAAAGAGGCCTCGTAAGAAACCAAACCTGCTGACAACCTGGTCTCGACTTTTAGCCTCCAGAACTGTGAAAAAATAAGCTTTTGTTGTTTAAGCCACACATTCTGTGGTATTTTGTTATGGCAGTACTAGCAACTTAATACAGAAATCATGCATATGACTTTAAAAATGGATTTCTGACCAGGCGCAGTGGCTCACACCTGTAATCCCAGCACTTTGGGAGGCCAAGGCAGCTGGATCACTTGAAATGAGGAGTTGGAGACTAGCCTGGCCAACATGGTGAAATCCTGTCTCTACTAAAATACCAAAATCAGCCAACTGTGGTGGTGCACGTCTGTAATCCCAGCTACTCAGGAGACTGAGGTGGGAGAATCACTTGAACCTGGGAGATGGAGGAGGTTGCAGTGAGCCGAGATCACGCCACTGCATTCCAGCCTGGGTGACAAGAGTGAGGCTCTGTCTCAAAAAAAAAAAAAAAAAAAAAAAGGATTTCTGTTGGCCATTTCATAAACTGAGATGTTATTTTAAGTATGAGTCAAAAGTCACAAGATAATATATTGATCTGATGATTCCTTTTATTAACCACACTCTGATAATTTTCTTACTTTTGTACTTTTTAAAGTTTTGTTCTTCTTTGCCATTTGTAACTCACTTGAAGTTTATTTTGTGGTTGTCCTTCAAGATGTTCCCAAAGATGAAAGTAAACTGTCTTGAGAAAGCAAGGCTTTGGCCAAAAACGATGCGATTCTAGCCCACAGCCTAGTCCAAAGGAACTTTGGCTTCTGTTATTGCAAATTCTTTCTTTTTCTTTTGTCACTAAGATTAATGAACTAGATAAAGAGTTCACTTTATCTAGTTCACTTTTAATTTTTGGTAGTATTCATTATTTCAGCTAGACCAGGCAGTTAAGTATAAAATTCATCAATATTCAGTGTAAAACACCCATGTACAGCATCTTGGAATTGACTACTTCTTTTTTTTTTTTTTTTTTTTCCTGAGATGGAGTCTTGCTCTGTTGCCCAAGCTGGAGCACAATGGCACGATCATGGCTCACTGCAACCTCCACCTCCTGGGTTCAAGTGATTCTCCTGCCTCAGCCTCCCAAGTAGCTGGGATTACAGACATGCACCACCAAACCTGGCTAATTTGTGTGTGTGTGGTTTTTTTAGTAGACATGGGGCTTTGCTATGTTGGCCAGGCTAGTCTTGAACTCCTGACTTCAAGTTATCTGCCCACCTCAGCCTCCCAAAGTGTTGGGATTACAGGTGTGAGCTACTGCGCCTGGCCCACTATTTCTTAATGTTGTTGAATATGTATTTGTGTTTTATTTTATATCAAGTTGACTTAGTAGTAAATCCTTTTTATTGTTTTGTAAACTCTTTGAGGTCTAAATAAACGTTCATCTTCAAAAATATAGATTCATTTTCTTCCCTTAAAAAACACTCATGGCCGGGCGCGGTGGCTCAAGCCTGTAATCCCAGCACTTTGGGAGGCCGAGACGGGCAGATCACGAGGTCAGGAGATCGAGACTATCCTGGCTAACACGGTGAAACCCCACCTCTACTAAAAAATACAAAAAACTAGCCGGGCGAAGTGGTCCCAGCTACTCGGGAGGCTGAGGCAGGAGAATGGCGTAAACCCGGGAGGCGGAGCTTGCAGTGAGCTGAGATCCGGCCACTGCACTCCAGCCTGGGCGACAGAGCCAGACTCAGTCTCAAAAAAAAAAAAAAACACTCATAATATCCAGAATTTGCTTCAAAATTATATGGGAGTGAAAGAAGATTAATAATGAGGTGATCGTTATAATGGTGTGATAGGGTACATTGGAGTTTATTATGACATTCTGTTTAGGGTATGTTTAAGAATTTCCGCTTTGTGGTAGATTTCCAATTCTTTACTCCCCATTAAATAGAATTACATATGCACACTCTGCTGTTTGTGCAGTGCCTCCCACTTTGCTAGGCACTGATACACTTCTTCTCAGATGAGACTCACCCCAAGGACATTCTTTGGTCAATGAAATGTGACTAGACCTGACATGGGCAATGTCTAAGCAGAGACTTCTTTTTTATATGTAATTTTTGTTTATTTATTTTTAATTGACAAATAAGAAATCGTATGTATCTGTGGTGTACAACATGCTGTTTTGAAATAGGTATACATTGTGGAATGACTAAATCAAGCCTGTGAACATGGAGACTTTAAATGTGCTTGCTTGCTCGCCTTGGCCCTTTATTTATTTATTTATTTATTTATTTATCTTTTTTCTTATTTTTGAGACAGAATCTTACTCCGTCACCCAGGCTGGAGCAGTGACTCCATCTTGGCTCACTGCAACCTCCGCTTCCTGGGTTCAAGCAATTCTCCTGCTTCAACCCAGGAGAATTATATATATATGTATGTATAATGCAAACATATATATATATATACACACACATATGTATGTATGTATAGTTGTCGCTGTTGTTGTTGTTGTTGTAGAGATGGGGTTTCAACACGTTGACCAGGCTGGTCTTGAACTCCTGACCTCAACTGATCGACCTGCCTCGGTCTCCCAAAGTGCTAGGATTACAGGTGTGAGCCACGCACCTGGCCTGACTTGGCCTTTTATTCTCCACCCTCTGCTATGAAAAGAGGGTTGTCTGGGTAGATGTTATTCCTTCAGCCCACATCCTTTAACGAAAAATGTAGAGCAGACCTGAACTTGAAGTCAACTTTTGGTCTAGCCTAGCCAAACCCAGCTGAAAATGGCCAAACCACAGCTGTAATAGTAAAATAAATGTTAGATGTCTTAAGATACTGAGATTTTGGAATTGTGTGTTATGGAGCATTATCACCAGATAAACCTAACTAATACACCTAAATATGTTTTTAAATAAAGACATACACATTTAAACACTTAATTTACATTGACAATTGTGTGCTACATAATTAGTTGGTGTCACTGACCTTGATCTAAGTTATCCTACTGGTTTTCTAACTGGATCATCAATATCTATTTAACAAATTTTAGTTAGATACTGATTACACCACTGGCCTGGAGGGTCCTGACTTACATGTAGTAATTGACTTAGGACTCTTTCTAATGTTGTTTTAAAGGCATTCAAGCTCTGTTTAAGAACAGGGAGAATGCAGTGGGGTTTCTTACCAGAATTCGAGGGCAGGAATCATGGCCTAGCAGGGCCTTAGAGGAACAAGAATTGTAACTGACCCGAGTAAAGTCAGAGTTACCATATATGGTTGTGAAAGTGGAGGACTTTGGGTTAGCCTTTTACATCTTAGAGACTGTACATTTTTATAGTTATTATGACAATTTCCTGGCATATGGCAATAATGTGCCTTGTCCTATATCAGAAAATGTTTCAATAGATGAAAAGTGTCTTGAGGAAGTAAAATATTTTTCAAATGTGCAAAAGGCATCATATAGGCTGTAGTGGTTGTGGCAACTTGGACTTCTCTTACCATCTCTGCTATCAACTGGCTTTCTTGGGCTGCTCAGAATTTTTGTTCTATCTTAATTTCAACTTGCACTCAGTGTATTGTCTTAGGACAAAGTCAGTGGACTTTGAGAAAAGGGTCATATTTTTCCACTTATCCACAAGTGTCTTAGTTAATTAACAGATCCTGAGAAAAGAACTTCGGTGCAAGTAGTTTATTTTTGAGGTGATTCCAGGAAAGCACTAATGAGGGAGTTGGGAAAAGAAGCAGGAAAAGAAGGAAATCCAATAAAAGGTGTGCCAGTGAGCAGGTTACTGCTTGAACCTGGGAGGCACAGGTTGCAGTGAGCCAACATTGTGCCTCTGCACTCCAGCCTAGGTGACAGAGGGAGATTCTGTCTCAAAACAAAATATTAAAATAAATAAATAAAAAAACAAATAAAGCTTGGCTGAGCACCTTTCAAAAAGGGTAGCAATTGAGGCTGGCATGAGGAAAACCCCATAGGATGAGGTGATTGGGGGTAAAACCCCCAATACAGTGAGGGGGTATTCTGCTTGGAAGTGGGATGACAGTTACTTTACAGAAATTATAAGTAATAGAGGTTGATATCTGGTAATTGTGAGACATCTTCTATTGTCTGATTGTTCCCTTTCATCTGACAGGAGACAGTATGTGGAGAAGAGTTAGATGTAGCACCATTCATAACCAAAAGCAAACTGGCGACCTCAGTCAGATATTCTTTGTCCAGCCAGGCAAACCCTATAGAAATGAAGCAAGCCGTTACAGAACTGTCAGTATAGGGAGAGTGAATGGAGGACGGATGAAGGATGCTATTTTGGAGACTGTATGTACAGAGTTCTTGTCCTCATGCAGAAGAGCCAGGCCCATTTGAATTAGCATGTTGGAGAAGCAGTCACTGGAATAGCTGAGGATGTTACAGAAGTTGATTATACTCCTCTCTGCCTCCTTCAGTCTAGATGATTGAGGAAAATATCATTCATCAGTGTTGGGAACATGATTGTACTGCGGAGGGCAAAAAAACAAAGCCAAATTTCAACAAGCCTCCCTAATCTGTCTTTGTTCCATCTGCCTCTCTATTCAGACTGATTGATAGCCCTCATATATTGAGTTTGGTTGAACATCTGGGCATCCCAGAGCTGACCCTGAAGGGCAGGGATCACAGATACAAGAATTGGACCAAAAAGTCTACAATGCTGAAAGGCTTAGTTAGTAAGGGCAAGTGCTGGCTGAAGCATATTTTGTGACTATAGTGAAAAAGTCCTTATACACCAAGGCTTCGTGATGGCTAGATCAGGGGTTTTGTTGAGTATTGTATGGCATAGACTAGAGCTCTCCATGCTCTGTAAGATCATTAATGAGAAACTCCACCTTTTGGAAAAACACAGTTATCTCTGACCCATATTTTTCTAATTCATGCAGATGGAATTGTGTTAAGTCCCCTGACTTCTTTGAACTTCTCTTGGAGTTTCAAAGGGCAAAGAATGAGGCTCATGGCATGGTCAGGAAATAAGTCTGTATTTAGATCAGTAGGTTCTATTCTCTAGTTAATAAACTTCCTTTGAGTCACATAAACATGTCCTGAATTCTTCACCCATCTCTGTAACCACCTCCCATTGCAACAACCCCCATCAAGACATCTAATTCCCCAAGTCTTGATTCTGGGCTGGCCTTTTGACTTTCTTTGGCCTATAGAATGCAGTGGAAGTTACATAATAGTTTTGAACACAGCTTCTAGAGCACTTATATGCTTCTGTTCCTCTCAGAATTGTTTTAAGCTGCCATGTGTAAAAGTCCAGATTATCCTGTGGAAGAATGAGAAACACATGGTTCATTAATGCTCATCATCCCAGGTAACAGTGAGCCAACCATGAGATATTTGAGTGAGAGCATCTTAGACTAGCTAGCCCCCCTTAGACACGATTTTCCAGTTGATAAGCACAAGTCTGTAGATCTCTGAGCCAAGCCAGTAGAAACCAGAAGAGTCACCCAGCTGAGCCAAGCCTAATTGCCAGTTCATAAAATCATGAGCTAAAATGGGGTGCCACTTTAAGCCACTAAGTTTTGGGATGGTTGTTTTGTAGAATAAATAACTGATGCAGTCAAGAAACAAAAGCTTTCTGAGCAGTATTTTCCTTTACCTGTGTTGCTTTCTTTGAAAAGTATCATGTTCTCCATCAGGAAATTTCAGAGAGACATTGAGAACTCTTTTTGGATCCCCAGTGTTAGAAAGAGGGCAATGGGGAAGTAGGCCTAGGTGGAGGAAGCTGAAGATGTGATGTTAACAGAGGAAACCACTATTTCAGGTCAAGCAAAACTAGAAGCCAAGAAATGAGATGAAGTAAAGAATTCTTGAAGGAATGGATCGAAAGATGAATTTTTACTGAGCGGATGTTGCCCAAGGAATATCTTGGACAAGATCTGCTTCTTTAGCATACTTAAGAAATGCCTCTTCAGTATATTTAAGGGCTGTCTCCTGTAGTAATGCAACATTACTTCAAGAATGTAGGCTTGGCAATAATCCTTTCAATTCTTCCTTCTAAGCCCACTGGTTTCTGCCTATGTGTAGACAAATGTTTTGAAAGCAAGGCTGTATCCACATGTTCTGCATAGAAACTTTCTAGGAAAATTTCCAATCAGAACATTCAATCAAGCCTGTCGATGAAGTCTGTCTGCACAGTGGCATGATCAGCAGGAGACACAAGTGTTAGTCTCCCTAATGAGGCTACAAACATGGACATTTGCTGCCAAATGGTTGAAAAGAAAGCTGCATTCAAAGCATTTCTGTCAGAGTGTGCAGACATTGCCCACGTGAAGTGTTCTGAAGATCCATCCATCATTTTGGGGTACAGGTTCTGTTTTGAATTTAAGAATATTTTACTAAATTATTCATAATGAACCATATGCAGAGTGCAAAGTTGTTTTGGAGCTTTTAGATAGATTCTGCTTTCAGTTCCCAACCCAAGAGGTCTGAGGCTTCCCATAAATCTCTCTCTCTAGTGAGAGAAATTGTTCTGCAAAATAGATCAGCACCCTACACACTACCTGTCCTGGAATTCCTGAGTCAAATTTCTAAAAAGCATTTCCCTAGAAGTTAAGATGGTGATTTCCTCACCTGTACAGTGGTTACCAGTAAAGATTCCACCTAGATGAAAACAAACAATTTGAGAATTAAGCATATTAAAGAATATGAAAGCAAACAGAAAAGTCCTAAATGCTTAAAAATATGAGATCTTATGAAAATTACTCCCCAAATGAATTCTTTCGGGAAGATAGCATTTGCCCCCAGAAGTGATTCACTAACAGTAGAATTGCAAGAGCCTGGAAATAGAACAGTCCTGACAATTCTTCAGATTGTGCCACCTACCTGAATTTACCTGTCCCACATTTGCTTATGGCTAGGTACATTCTCCTCATGGCTTGAAAGCCCACCTGGATGTTGGTTATCTCAAGTTATGGCAAACCTGAAGGTGCACCAGCATGCCTTGGTCTGCTCCACAACAAAAACTTGCACACTGACTTCACTTGAGTCGGACAAACATTTACTAAGCCCATACTCCATGCCAGTTATTGTTTAGAGCTATTTGTGCTTGAAAATCACAGATGGCTTTCAATTATGTTTTTTTTTTTTCTGGCTCCCCTATAGGCTTCTACCAAGTCTACTGGAATAAAAATGAGTTGGATAATGTCTTATGAGACGGTAGGTGAGAGAAGAAGAGATGAAGTAGCACACAGCATGAACCAAGTGTAGGAGGTGTCCCTCTTTTCTGACACCAGCTGATACTCCCTGCTACCAACCCCTCAGCGGTACCCACACAGAGGCAGCAGTTCCCACCCAGGTCTCTGCAGGCTCTCTTCTTGGCACAGGTGTGATGGCAAATCTAGGTTAGTACCTCTGACAAACAGAGAATAAGAATTGATTTTCTGAGGTTTTCTTACAACCTTTCACAGGCATCGTGCAAACAGCCCACAAAAGTCCACTCTCTTTGTAGATGTCCTATTTATAGTGATGGTTATAGCTGAAATGAAAGAAACTTCTTGTTCATCCTTTTATTTTCAATAGTTCAGCCCACGCCAGCATAAATTAGGACTATCTTGCCCCCACAAATCTTATTAATGAGAATAGGTTCAATGTATTCTTTTTTGTGTGTAGCTGTCAGTTACCCTTGGCAAGGATGGTCAAGGGTTAGGGGTGACCCGGAGAGCCTGAGTAAGTTCAGTCTAATGCTGATTCTTGCCCCTCATTTGTGTTGTCAGTTTGAATTCTTTCCCCACAAGACTTCTCATAGAAAATGCAAATAAATAGTCATATTGAAAAGATCTTTCCTTTTCTTCATTCGCTTTCATTGCCTCTGCCTTTTTCCTTGTTGCATGGCAAAATGGGGCTGCAGGGGAGAAAAGCTGCAGCAGGGGACTTACATAATTCAGAGCCTTCCAGAAGAGTTAATGGAGTTACGTGACTGTATCCTAATTATTTCCCCCTTGGGCTCCATTACATGTTAGGAACATTCAGGCTCTCCACAAATTTATCATCTTCAAATTCCCATGGATTATAGAAACCAAAGGGCCTGATCCCAAAGCTTAACATTGTTTCCAGTGCCAGCAGAAGGCTTAAAGGATTAGATCACGAGGAACCCAGAGAGGATACTTTCTGTCTTAAGCGGGTAAATAACAGCTTCAAATTTGGCTGAGATTCTTTTGCTGGAAAATCTCCCCTTTCTCATCATTGTCAAAGGGCCAACAGTACTTTTATTTTTTATAATGGCATGGTGATTTTTGCACACAGGCAAGGACTGCTGGTGACCAGAATTATTATTGCTTCACCCAGGAATGGCCACTTTATGTTAGTGTTTTGCTGGGTCCTTATTTTCTTATCCTCTTTTGTTGGGCTTCTAGAGAGTTTGGGAAGAGTTAAGACTATCTCCTCTTAACATGTTTTCAATGTTAGGGGATGTCATAGACACTGTCTATAACATAACACAAATCTAAAACAGTGTCTTACTTGGATAATATTAGCTTCTGTTTATCAAGTGCTTATCAAGGGCCAAGCATTATTTTCAGGTGCCCTGGTCAGGGCGTCAGTGGAAAGCACATGGTACACTTAAAGAGAGTAGTTGAACGGTGTTTAGTGAAGGGACTATTATAAGAAACCAATGGGGTATGTTGCTGTTCTAGCAATAGCAGAGAGTTTTTCGCCTTTACCAGACACCAGTCTAGAGGGGGGTGGGTTTCAAAGTTAGTGAGAGTTCTAGGGGAGGGCCAGGAGACAGAAGAAATTGGTAACTGCCAAACCACAGCCTTGTAATCTCTTGAACATGCTTTCCATTGGTCAAATCCAACCAGAAGTCCGAGGGCAAGGGGGCCAGGAGGCAGAGCCATTAGAGTTCAGATTCCTATTCTGGAATGAGGCTAGGTCTCACATTCGCTTTATTAACATGATTGTTTCTCAGAAAAACAGAGAGGTTAAGTAACCAGGCTAGAGTCACCTAGAAAGGGAGTGATAGAACTGGAATTTGAATCCAGGAAGCCTCTTTCTGGAGCTTGGACTCCTAATCATGTTATTCTGACATTGGGTGCCTTTGGGCACAAAACACTTAAAGATTCCCATAGCCCCTTGAAATCAGTGATTTTCTGATTATCAGACTTAGCGATCATATGTTTATCTGCATAACTACCAATCCTCCCAACAGACTGTGTTCCAAGAGGCCAAGGACTTTATATTTATTTCCTTCAGGGTCGAATTTCCTAGTACAGAGCACATAGTAGGCACCCACTCTCCAATTTTTTCTGATGAATGAATAAATTTATGGAGAACCTCCTATGTGCCAGGTTCTGTGCTAGGTGCTGCCTTGTTCCTTTCTTTAAGATGGCTTTTGGTCATCCAGTTCTGTTCACTTGCCTCCAGGTACCACCTTTTCTTCAAGTAGAATTTCTTCTCAATTCTCCAACCTGCATGGGCAGGAGTTATGAGTTTCATGCCATGGTCACAAGGTGGTGGAATTAAAGGACTGAGGAGGCATCAACGTTTCTCCTTCCATCATCAGCACACCCTCTCTGCCAACCTCAGGTAGCCTCTTTTTCTCAGGGGTGGACTGAGAAGCTCCGCCTCTGGCTGCCTCTAGAGCAGAGAGCATGCTGGGGCCTTTGTTTTATGCCCCTTTCTTCCCATAGTTCCCTTTCTTGGCTCAGTTCTGTGCTTCAAACTGGTATGTCTTACTTAGGCCAGGCCATATTTGGTCTTTATTTCTCCCATTTATACAAACTGAATAAACCTCAGCCTATGGAGCAATTGGACTTCATCAGTCCAGAACTAGCGGGCGGCTGATTGCATGTACTTAGGGAAACAGGCCAGCCAGGGTGACACAGTGTCCAGGGTCTGATTTACCAGCCACAGAGAACAGAACCCTTGGCCTGATTTGTCCCATGAGAATAAAGAGCACCCAATTCGTTGTCATTAGCATCATGTATTGGAAAAAGAAGAAATCTGTAATGTGATTTCCCTCTCCTTCTGAGATTTAAAGACATATTGCAATCTTTGACACATCTGGATTATTGATGGTTTTCTAAATATTCTTGGGAAGAATGCTTTACCTTTTGTTTATGAAGAAATGCATTAATAGAGAATAGTAGAGGTGACAAGTATGTGTGTGTCTTGAAATGTCATTTGGTCCATTTCCCTGTCTCAGGGCCACTCTACGTTAGCCAAGAGAGGTTTCTTTCTATTTTGAAAGGATACATAGTTCTAAAATACTCTTTGCAACCTGTATGATGAACTGACATTTTGGAGCTTTTATGTAAGCAACTTACTATATTTAATACCTAATTATTTTAACTCTAAAAATAATCTAATTTTTCTTATGAAAATATTCTAATATACACAAAGCAGAATGAATAATGCAATGAATTCCCATATACCCATCACCCAGACTCAACAATTACCAAGAGTTTACCAAAATTGCTTTATCTATTTCTTTCTTTCTCATTTTCTTTTTCTGTTTTTAGAGTTTTATCATGGAAACACACACACACATACATATACAAACAAGAAAAAACAAAAAGAAAGTTTTATCATGGAATTGTTCTGAAGCAAATCCCAGACACCATGTCATTTTATTCCTGCACACTGCAGTCTGAATCTTCCACTGGCTATTGGCTTCCACTGGATATTCCATAGCAATATTCCATTATTCCATAATAATAATGCCAACTAATAATACTTTGAAAAATAATGACAATCATTACATTGTTGAATGACAAGTATGCACCAGGAAATTTATTATTTCAGTCCAGGCATGTTTGTGAGAATAGACTGAACTCCATTAGAGCTAGTCTTAAAACAGGATTTTGTGCATGACCACCTCCCTGAACCAAGGACAAAAGGTACCCCGGCTGCAACTAAGGGAATGAAACTAGAAAGTGGAAAGTCATTAGCATCAGGGACTTCCCCAAACTGCCTGTGTTTCCCTGAAAAATCTGTAGCATGGGAAATCTCTGGCCCCTTTGCTGCTATTCTTTTATAAATCTCTGCATATATCCAATTTCTATGCAGCTGCAGAAGGAACTCAGTCTTCTGAGAGCAGGCAATCATGCAGTTGCTATGGCAGTTTGGATCTGAAGCTCAATTTTTAACAACATATTGCTAGCACGTCATACCTGAGACTTGACAGATTTGATAGGTTCCAAAGTTTTGGTTTTATGGAATGGGATCACCCACCTCTGTGTGTAGTTGTTCTCTTTTCCAGTCTTTTCCCTTTGATGCTAAAGAATTCAGAACAAAAAGTCTGCATCAAATGTTTAGCACAAATAATGGAATGCAAGACACCTTTAATTGCTCCTGTTTCTGTAGCTTATCCATAGAGAGATGTGGATGCTTGAGGGGCTGAATTGTATAAGCAAATTGGAGACGGAGGTGGGCTAGGCTCCACTGGCAGGACTTAACTAACTTAGACCTCTACCTGTGAGTTGAAAATGCCTGCTGCCATTCATAACAGGTTCAGAAGGGTTCCCATCCCACCAGAGTGGGGCTACTATCATTCTCTACACAAATATCTTGCTCATTTTGTGTTCACTTTGCTCTGTCTGCAAACCAGTTTCTTCTATCCTTGCTTGTTGCCCAAACAAGTGGCTCTAGTCCAGGTGCCTCAAGTGGACTAACTAGAATTTCTATGTTTCATTTTCAAATTTTTGAGGGAAAACATCTAGTTGGCCTAAGATAAACTTTGCTTCGGTTGTTCATGCTTTGTCCTATCCGTTGTGGTCAGAGGAGAGAAGGTAGAAAGGGCTGTACGGGTTGCCCCTGGAGTTGGAAGTGGGGGAACAGTTCTCAGAGAAAGGACTTTGGATGGGCAAACTCGTCTAAAAGGTGTCTATCATACCTAATTTAACTACCACAGCATCCTGTGAGGAAGATAACTTTTTATTCCCATTTTATAAAAAGGTTAGTTGAGGCTTAGAGAATTATTTTTTGCTTAACATTACACATTTGGATGGCAGAATTAGGATTTGAAACCAATTCCATATGCCTCCAGAGCTCCTAGTCTTGCCAATCCCTAGTCTACATTATTCTCATCTTAATATTAATTTATTCATTCAATAATCGTTGCCTCCATTCTGGAGACCTGAGCAGTTTCTTATTTTATAACCTTCAGTCTTTTAGAAAACAAGAGAGTGGCTATTTTGTTTCAATGCGGGGAGAGAGGGCACAAAAGTCACTTTATCCATTAGATATCAGCCAAAAGCTTAGGAATAAATGCCCATGAGTTGACAAAACCCAAAGGATGATGAGAACCAGATTGTCTACACCAGGGACTGGCAAATTTTTCTGTAAAGGGCTTGATAGTAAATATTTTAGATTTTGTGAGCCACGTGGTCTCTGTTGCAGCTACACAGTGCTGCTGTTTTAGCACAACAGCAGTCATAGAAAATATGTACACATGTGGGATGTGTTCCAACAAACATTTCTTTATAGACCCTGAAACTTGAATTTCATATAATTTTCACTTCATAAAATATTCTTCTTTTGATTTTCTCAACCATTAAAAATATAAAACCATTCTTAGTTTATAGGCCATACAAAAACAGGTTATGGGCCAAATTTGATCAGTGGGCCATCATTTGCCAAGCGCTAGTATACATTATTTTCAGCCTAATATTAATTTACTTATTCAATAACTATTGAGAAGTAACCAGCTGCACATTAGGCGCATGGCAGGCACTGCATGGCAGGCATTGCATGCATGATGCAAACAGATCCAGGCCCTACTTTCATGGAACTGACTATCTAATGAAAAGATCATATTAATCACATAATTTTATCAAAATGTTGAAAATTACAGCAGTAATAAAGTCCATGAAATGAAAGATAAAGGAACTTTGATTACGTATTTCAAGAAGAGTTGATCTACTTTGAGGCTAGGGTCAGATAAATTCCCCACTCATTGAACTAAAGTCTTCTTGTCTTTTCCATGAACTCCCACACCTGAAATTAATATTGCTGACTCCCATCTTGTCCATGAACTCCCACACCTGAAATTAATATTGCTGACTCCCATCCATCACATGGTACTCACTGGCTTTGGGGCAAGCATCTACTATGGTTATATCTAGCCAGTCTTACCCACCTTTGCAGCAATGTGGATTTTTGTTGGGATGAGCTACCTTGCATTTGTTCCTACTGATTTTTTTCCTCATTGCTAACAAGCTGTCTTTTTAATTTACCCAGGATCATACTGAATTCTAGTCTGGTCCCTTGATCCCTTAGCAACTCCATCTATCTTCATTTTGCTTGCCATTCTAATCCTTATTAATCCCCAGTTCTTTCAGCCAGGCAATTGATAAAGATATTCTGCACCCAGAATAAAATGTCCTTCCTCTTGGGTGCATGGTTCTGTTAAAGCTCTTAAAATTGTTTATTCCATTTCTTTGCTCAGAAGAGCAGCAGATACTTCAATCCATTGGTGCTAGCACAATTCCTGGCTTAAACAAATAGATCAGAATATCCCAGGATATAATGCTAGGATGTAAGATATACTCATCTCCAAAACATCCAGGTACTTGGTGCAAAATATGTTACTGAAATGAATGAAGCTCATTTAAACTTGAAACTATCAGAGATGTATTTGTATATCTTGCACTTAGAGTCAGAAAATATGTTTACATTTTGGCCCTGCAACTTAACAGATAGGAAACTGTGAGCTCTTCTAGGTTTCCATTTCTTCAAATGGAACAGGTGAATAACAAGTTTGTTCCCACAGAATTGGAGGAGCAAGGTCTACAAAAATCTGTGTTCATTAAATGGAAACATCTTGTGGCTTCTTTGATAATATATCTAATGCAGCAACTGAATTAATTAATTGATTTGCATTTCTACGACTACCTGCAACATTCTGGGTGAAGACCCAAAGGACATCAGCATAAGAAAAACAATTAAATTTAATTTGGTTATTACCCTGGTCACACAGCGTGGTGGTTTTAAAAAATGGCTGAAAATTCTTTGATATTAATCCTATTTAGAGGTGGGGTATAATCTCCTGCCTTTGAATTTGCTTGGGTTTGTGACTCACTTATAATTAACCAAATGCAACAGAAGCAATGATGTATGATTTCTAAGGCAAAGTCAGTTCCCCTGGGTTCTCAGGGAACACTCACTGTGCGGAAGTTAGAGGTTAACCATATAAGAAAACTGACTGCCCTGACATCAACATGCTGGGGAATTACATGTAGATGCCCCAGTCACCAGCCCTAGCTAAGTCCACTGACAGTCTGCACCTCCTGCTAGGCACTTGAGTGAGCCATCTTGGATGTCCAGTCCTTCAGATGACTGCAGCCCAGCCAACATCTGACTGCAACTGCATGAGAGAGTCCAACAGGTAACTGCTCAGCTGGGCTGTTTCTGAATTCCTAACCCTCAAAACCAAGAACAAGATAAAATAATAAAAGCTTGTAAGTTTTGGTGTGATCTGTTATGTAGCAATAATAACCAGAAATACATTCACAATAGCATGTGAATATTACTCTAACCATATGAGGGTGTTGGTGGAGATGCTGGTGGTGGTGGTGAAACAACATAGCTTAGCAATGTTAGATGGAAACATATTGGTTGGGACTTACTTGTGTCATTAGGACAGAATCAAAAAGAGAAGCATAATGGAAGCAATGAGTTGAGAGAAGCATAATGGAAGCAATAAAGGACAAATCTTTGTTGCATTTCATTCCCATTGAAGTGATGGAGGTAACTTTTTAAGGGCTGTACTGACTCTTGAGCACATAATAGCCAGGACTGCTTAACACTGTCAAGCAAGGTCTGGTTTTATGTCCATAGATTATCTATGGAGTGTTACATAAAATTTGTAAGAGGCCATTGATTTGGAATGAGCTCCTGCATTAGGCCCCAACAGACCAAACCCAAATGGAGTCAGTCATGTTCAAGTTCTCCATTACCATTACTCTATTACTTAGATAATAAAACTAAGTTTTATTATCTGACTTTCCAAGAAATCAGGAGAGGGATAGCTAGTAGCCAAACTCCACAAAAGGCCAGTTTTAGCCAGCATGATAAGAAAGTCCCCTCGACTTTAACTCTTACAAGAAGAGTAATGTGAAGTAACCTGATGCTAACTCATCTGCTTTTTGTTCCCTGTTTCTGCTTTCTTCAGCCCCTTTTTGCCTATAAAGCCAACTTCTTCTGCTCAGGTCATCAGAGAGTCTTTTCTAACTCTTCAGACGAGATGCCCCCCAAGGCATGAAAAAGCCAATTAGATCTTTAAATTTGTTGAAATTTTGTATTTTACCAAAGGCATAGGCCACACCTGAATCTTAGCCACCACTTTAAAACATGTATGTTTCCTTATAATCAAAAAATGAAAGATGTGGGGGAAAGGGGGAAACAGAATCCAATCATAAATACATCTTTCCAAATCCCACATTTGTAAAACTCTTTTAACCTGACTTACCCTGATATGGTTTGGATCTGTGTCTTTGACCAAATCTCATGTCAAACTGTAATCCGAACACTGGCAACAGGGCTTTGTGGGAGGTAATTGGATCATGGGGGTGATCTTCATGAACCCTCATGAATGGTTTAGCACCATCCTCTTGGTGCTGCTCTCATGACAGTGAGTGACTGCTCAAGAGATCTGGTTGTTTAGAGGTGTGTAGCACCTTCCTTCACATCTCTTCCTCCTGCTCCAGCCATGTGAAGTACTGGCTCCCCCTTCGTCTCCCACCATGATTGTAAGTTCTCCGAGGCCTCCCCAGAAACTGAGCAGATACTGCCATGCTTCCTGTACAGCCTGTGGGACCATGAGCCAGTTAAACCTCTTTTCTTTTAAGTTATCCAGTCTCGGGTATTTCTTTATAGCAGTATTAGAGCTGACTAATACAGACTCTAATTGGCAATATGTGACAAAATGCAAAATGAAATTTTTTCAAAAGTATATGAGGTCTCTCCAGGGGTCCTTAAGATTTGTTATTGGCTTTTAAGTAAACATTTTATTTAAGTATAACATATTTAGAAAAGTGCACTAGGAGGTAGTGTACAGCTTTGTAAATTTTTTACAGGCTGAACACACTTGGGGAACTAGTGTGTCTGAAAGTCTGAAATCAGAACATGATGAGTTCTCCAGAAGTTCCCTTATACCTTCCTCTAGTAAGGACTCTACCTAATCATCATTATGGCTTCTAACACAATCTATTACTTTGGTCTGCTTTTGAGCTTTATACAATGAGACTCATACATTGTATATTCTCTTGTCTGCCTTCTTGTGCCCCATATTATGTTTGTGAAATTCATACATGTAGTCAGGTATAATTGAAAATTGTTCATTCTCATTGCAGTATAGTATTCCCTTGTGCCAGTATACTGCAATTTAGTTAGCCATTCTTCTATTGGTGTTCTCAATAGATTTATAATATTTCATACAGCTTAATGGAAAATTTGAAGCTCTAATTGGAATCAATTCTGTTCAAAACCTTGAGTATCGAATGTGGTAACTTTGGTTTGGAATAAGCAGTCACTGTGATCTTATTGTTGGACACTCACTATGGAGAACCTCTGATTGACAACCCCTGTCTTAGATGATTTTTTTTTAATGGCCTCAAAATGCAGAGTTGGCGCTACCTCTAACACATTAATGACTTGGGTGAGTCACTGAAGTCCTTTTGGACTCAGTGTCTGTGAGGATTCAGCTCTTAAAATGTCATTGGTTCCCGTTGTGGGTAAGTTTATGGCAAGGAAAACACTGAGCTGAAGAAAACATTGTGCTTATGAGGTTTAGTGGAATGATCAAATTTCTGAATTACAGTTTGCAGTTTTTGTGGGCTTGTGAAGGATAAGCACATGCTAACTTCAGAAGCCATGCCACGAGGCAGCTCTCTTTATGTGAAAATATCAGGTGACACTAGATTCTTATTAGGAAATAGAATCCATGCAATTCACACCCGCTTAAAAAAAAACAAGTTATTAACACTTTCCAACAGCACGATGACTGCAGTAAACAAAGGCAGTCTCCTGGGATCAATAACAAATTGTGGCAGGGGCAGGCTGTGACATTGGGCTACAACTGAGATCCCCATCTCAGTAGTTTGCTTCCCTTTTGTTGAAAAACTGGGATCTCTGTGTTAAACCTCAAGATTCTCTTCACGTGATTCTTTACCTAGAGTCCTTAATATACACCTTTATGCCAGGCTATTTCAGGAAGAATTCTATCCCAGTGACCTCTAATTAACCAGGCATCAACTCTGTACATTGTCCCAGGTCGAATCAATTCTTTCAGGAGTTAGTTTCTTAAAACATAGACATTATTTTTTGCTTGGGTCATTTTGTGATTCATGGAGGCAATTTTGTATTAATCAGGGTAACATAACTGTGTTACAGAAAAGCCTCCATGCCTCAGTCGTTACTACCCCTCCCTTCCCAGCGCCCATTCCCTGCCGGGACAGAAAGGCCGCGCCACTGTCTGGTAAGAAGAATTGGGAGAAGAAAAGCTGAGAAGTGGGTCCTGGGGAGGAGCTCGCAATGTTCTTGAGGAAAGCGGCGACAAGATGGCTCCCTCAAGGGGGAGATGGAGGCCGACTCACTCCGCTCGCCCCTGGCGGCCGGATGCTGTTTTCTAATGCGATCGTCCTGCCGCGGCCGTGACTGTCATGGCGGCTGTCACCACTTCCGGCCTGCTGCCCACACAGACTGCGCTGTCTGAGGGAGAGGGATCCTGGCAGTCCCGGGGCCTGTCTTCTTGGAAACAGTCAGGGCTGGAGCACAGGCGCACCTTGTAGATGTGCCTGCGAGGGAGCAGATTCCACTGCAAAAACCCCTGTAGAGGAGCAGGACGCAGTACATGCTGTGGCCCAGACAGTGGCAGTGGAGCAGATGGAGCCTGCACCTGCCCAATTTGGCCAAGAAAGTCCCCATACTCTCTGTGAAAAAGATTTCCAGAAGCTATGTCAACAACAAAGTCCAAAAAAGAAAAGAAAAGAAAAAACCTCAAAATCATCAACACTAAAGATCATTCTGGAGTCTGATTTGAAAACTGGGGTCAAATTCTGCAGAGGGATGCAAGGGACAACATAGCCAGATTTATGGGTCCTCCCCATCACACCAGGGAAAATGTTCCATTTGCCGTTCCTCAGGTCTGGCTCCAGTTTGAGTTTTGTCTATATTGGAGGGGTTTTAAGGCTAGAAGTCACGAGGTTAAGAGATCAAGACTATCCTGGCCAAAACGGTGAAACCCAGCCTCTACTAAAAATACAAAAATTAGCTGGGCGTAGTGGTGTGTGCCTGTAGTCCCAGCTACTCAGGAGGCTGAGGCAGGAGAATTGCTTGAACCTGGGAGGTGAAGGCTGCAGTGAGCTGAGATCATGCCACTGCACTCCAACCTGGGCAACAAGAGCGAAAATCCTTCTCAAAAAAAAAAAAAAAAAAGCTAGAGGGGCCTTTACCCACTTACAAATCTGAATATAGAAGTCAAGAGGGGAAAGTGTCATGTCATAAGTCAGAGTAGAGTCAACAAGAAAACAAGACAATGACTGAGCCCCTAGTGTATACTGGACATTGGTTAGCTACTGTGGATGCAGAGATGAAGAAAGCATAGTCCCTTCTTCAAGGAGCTCAATCTAGCAAGGTAGATAGACTCTTTGCAGGCAGGACCAGGCTTCCCTGCAGCAGAAGGAGATTTGAAATCAGGGTCATGAGCCTCAGCAGGGATGGGCCAGCATGCTGCCCTGAGAGGATCATGTGTGGACCCCAGGCTGTGGCATGGTCCTGCTTTGACCCTCTAGCTGTGCTGTAGGGCCAGGTGGGGCCTGGAGTGGCCTGAGGTAGGGGCTGCAGTGAGCTCTTTCCACTCCCCCAAGGCACTGCATAAGTAATGTCACTTTCTATTAACACAAAATCAGGGACACAGTTTTTTCAAACACAGGGTGCTTCCTCTCCCCACAGTCCAGTCCAACAGGTGGTCTACCCTGATTGGTGGGCCCTTGTTTCTGTTGGAGAGGAGATAGTCCTCAGGGTTCCAAGTGGTCAGTTGTGGCCCACATGCCACTGGCAAGTGGAGGCAGAGCTTCAGAGCCCTCAAGAGCCATGGAGAGCCTGCTGCCCACTAGGAGATGCATACTCAGCAGCTGCTGGCCCACCTGTGGATAGCAGAACTAGTGATGTACAGAATCCTGGGACTAATGCCAGCAACTGTTGGAGGGAGGTGACTGACCTGCTTGGCCCACACCCCACTGAAAATCCTGCATCTGCTCAGGGGCAGTAGAGACCATGTAGACCATCAGGACTTGGCAGTGAAGGGAAATAGGGAAGCAAGACATGGTGGTCACCCAGCGTCTTGGCCACAAGTCCCTCTGAAGAGTGTGGATGATGACAGTGACTTAGGTGCATTCTTTAAATGTCCTGAGGGGGAGATTGGAGAAGCAGATATGCAACTGTAGAAAGAAAACCAAAGCAGTAAAGTACTCATAGTATAAATCCAAAGTCGGCTCAGCCAGCAGGCCTCTCTGTAGGATGCAAGTGGACAGCTGAAGAGGGAGCTCTGGAAGCTACAGCTGGTGCCTCCCACTCTGCCTGAACTGCACCAAGAACACACGATGGGTCTCAACAGGATGTCTACTGCTTAGACCTCAGTAAGGTGTACTAAACTTGAACTGTGTCTGACAGACCTGCGATTGCTACAAGAAGATGGCCCAAGACCTGGCCTGGGAATGGAAGTAAGACACTTCCAGTTTTCAGAGAGAAACCCTCTTCTATGAGAAAATGGCCCAGGAAGGCTGGGTGGCCACCTTATCTACTGAGAGACCGCTCCAGGTACACTGGAAAGAAAATAAACACAACAGGCAGAAGCCGGCTGACTGCGAGGCCAAGTTCCAGCATTTCCTAAGGGGCCCTTTGGCTCCTAGGGCTCCACCTATAGCTCACAGGGACCTGGAAGTACCAGGGGGACTGTGGGCCACTAGGGGCCCAAGGAGGGAGGCTGGTCATGATGTGTGAGCTTGGGTCCAGAGCACCTGCTGATTTGATTCTGTTTTCCCTGTAGCCAGGTCCTAAACACCCAGACTCACCAGAACATCAGCTGGTGCTGCTCACTTTAAAGTACTTTTGATTGATCTCTTGTCATTTTAGCTACTGTTCATTAGTTGTTGCTGAAATTGCTTTCACTAAAGTTTGATAGATCGTGTTAGGATTGCAAGGTACTATTTTTCAAGTAAAGATTGTTTAATATAAAAAAAAGCCTCCAAATATCAGTGATTTGACACATGAGACATTTATATCTTGCTTATGTAGCAATGTGATGCTGGCATTCCTGATCAAAAGGTGGGCATTCCAGGAAACGTTCAGAAGCTCAATTTCCTTCCATTTTGTGTTTCTGCCTCCCCAGTGCCTAAGGGGCCTATGCAATTTAGATGATGAGGAGGAAAGAGATAATACAGAAGAGACCGCAATCTGGGAAAGACATATATCATGTCTACTCACAGTCTACTCGTAGAAACTAATCACATGGTCTTGCCTAGATGCAAAGGGTTCTGGGAAATGTAATCTCTTGCTGGGCAGCTGCTTTCTAGCTAAACACTGTATCATGGAACAGAAAGCACACATTTTGGTGGAGAACTAGCTGTCTCTTCTCAGAAAGTGTTGTACATTACATTTTACCTTATTTTACAAGAAACAACAGCAAAACATTTGTTTAATTTTAATTAAAATGTGTGAATCTAAGGTTACAAAATTGGGCTTCAAAAATATAATTTCATTTCCTATAAATCAAAATAATTTGCATTTTGAAGCATCATCCCTTCAGTACAGCAAGAAAATTTAATTGGGGTCTCTAAAGTGTTTCCTTTCTAGAATTTAAGTCAGAATTCTGGAATGAATTACTGAAACGTTGGGGATCGGGCAGGAATCTTTTGATGGATTGTTGTTGACATGGGTCCTCATGAGATGTCCACTGGAGAAGAAGTCATGCTCTTTAGTTCTAGTGATTTTGTTATGCTATTCTCAGGGCATGGGAATTTTTCTATGTCTTCTCACAAACCAGTCCCCTAGAATGGAGACACTGAGGTAGAAGGATGTTGTTTCTCTTTGCTCGGAGATCCCAGATGTTTTTCAAGCACTAATCTCCAATCCTAATCCCAAAGGGAGGAATGTAGCAATAAATCTTAGGAAGGGAAATCCTTCTTTCAAGTTTCTGACTGCTAAGTTTGGACATGGTTTGTTTGTCCCCACCAAATCTCATGTTGAAATTCGATCCCCAGTGTGACAGTGTTGGCAAGTGGGCTGTAATGGGAGGTGTTTGGAACATGGTGGTGGAATCCTTGTGAATTGATTAACACCCTTTCTAAGGGGTTAATAAGTTCTCACTATTAGTTCCCAAAAGAGAGCTGGTTGTTAAAAAGAGCCTGTCCCTTCCTCCCTCCTGCTCTCTATGGTTTCCTCTCTCACCTCGTGACCTCTGCGCATATCTGCTCTCCTTCAGCTTCTACCAGGAGTGGAAGCAGCCTGAGGCCCTCATCAGATGTACATGCCCAGTTTTGAATCTTCCAGCTATCAGAATTGTGAGCCAAACAAACCTTTTGTCTTTGTAAATTATCCACCCTCAGGTATTTCTTAGTAGCAATGAAAAATGACCAAGACACTGACCAAAATGTTTTGTCTATACCCCAAATGCTCTCTTTTTTCCTGAAGTTTTAGCTATACTTTAAACATGCAAGTCAAACATGAAAGATAGAATCCCACATCCAGATCTTTTCACTTTTGGTTAGCAATGGTTCCCCAGCACTTGGAACAGTACTTGGCACATAGTCATCACTCAATAATATTTATGGGATGAATTTCCTTCAAGGCAGATGACATAATCCTCATTTTACAGAAATGAATACCAGAACTCAGAAAGGCTAAGAAAATTGCAAAATGTTCCAAATCTAGTAAATGCGAAGGCCAGGAATTTGACCAAGGAAGTCAGTCTGCAATCATATTTATTTTAAAAACCCTTTGCTTTCTTCCAATCCATCTGTATTGCATTAGAGAAAATCCTGGATGTGGATATAAAAACTCCCTGTCTCACTGTATTTGTGATTTTGGGCAAATCACTTAATCTCATTATATGGTTCAGTTTCCTCATCTGAACCATATAATGACAAAACCAAAGTGCAAATAATGACACATTTCTCACAGATGATTGGAAGGTTTAGGTGGTGATAAATTGATCACTGGGAAGATAGGTAGTTATGTCAGTTATCTATGGTCGCCATACACAACAGTGAAGCAGACAACCATGCAACCACAGTGACATAAAACTATAAATTGATTGCTCACACATCTGGGGTGAGCTAGCATCCATCTAGACAGTTCTGCTGATCTTGGCTGGACTCATTCATGTATCTGGGGTTAGGCTGGCTGTCAGCTGCTTTAGGCTGGCCTTCAGTTGAATGACTGGGTGATTCATCTCTTCCATTTATTTCTCATCCTCCAGCAGGTTACCCCTAGAATGTTGTCATGGTAATAGCAGAGGCACAATAGAGCAGATGAAAAGACAAAAATTTTCTGAAGCCAAGGCTTAGAAGTAGTACACCATCACTTCCACTGCATCCTGTTGACTGAAGCAGGTCACATAATCTAGCCTATTTAAGGACTGGGGGAATTGGCTGTGTCTCTTCAGTAGGGTGACTTGCAAAGTCACAGGGCAAGGGGCATGGATATAGAGAGGGAAAGTAATTGGGCCATTAATGGGATCAATCTTCGACAGTAATTAATAAATTTTAGTTCAATCTAATGTGTATTGGGGCATATTAAAACTTGGAATCCACTTAACGATTCCTCTGGAAGCTATTTCATAAACTTGTTTTAGCTTCTTTCCTTTCTGTTTCATTGGATAAATCCCTGGCTACCCTCTGGAAAGGAGAAAGGTGGATGGAACCCCTCAGGGGAAAATAAGCCTGTTTTCTAACTGGAGATTGTCCCTAACTGTCCATATGTCTGCAATTAGTAGATTACCAATGTGTATGTCACTCTCCCTTTCTTCTAAAAAGAGGAAAATCACTCTCTTGTTTCCAAGTAAGGTTTAAGCATTTCTCTATTCGGGGTGGTAGGTAAAAATCCATCAGCACAGAGACCTGGGACACCTGCCAAGCTCCTCCTTGTACTGCACAAGGGGCAAGGACTCCAGGTATACTGGGCACAACGTGGATGTTTTAATTGACCTTGCTTATCGCCTAACCTTTCTCCATTGTACTAGCTCTGAAGACAAAGGGAGTTAGGTGAGCTCCATAGTCTCCTGGTATGGGAGAGACAGGGAAAAACTCTGGGTTTGATATTTTCTCTTAAATAATACGAGCATACATCATTTTATTGTGCCTTGCTTTATTGTGCTTTGCAGATACGGCATTTTTTACATATTGAAGGTTTACGGCAACCCTATGTCAACCAAGTCTATCAGCATCATTTTTCCAACGACATGTGCTCACTTTGGGTAACATTTTGGTTATTCTCACAATGTTTATAATTTTTTTATTACTACACATATTATGGTGATCTCCGATCAGTGATCTTTGAGGTTACTCTTGTAATTCTTTTGGGGGTACCACAAACTGCACCCACATAAAATGGCAAACTTAATTGATAAATGTTGGTTGTGGTTGGACTACTCTGAAAACTAGCTGTTCCCCATCTCCCTACCTTTCCTTGAGCCGCCCTATTCCCTGACACACAATATTATTACAATTAGGCCGATTAACAGCCATACAATAGCCCCTAAGTGTTCAAGTGAAAAGAAGACTTGTACATCTCTTACTTGAAATCAAAAACTAGAAATGATTAAATTTAATGAAGAAGGCATGTTGAAAGCCAAGATAGGCCAAAAGCTAAGCCTCTTGTGCCAAACAATTAGCCAAGTTCTGAATGCAAAGGAAAAGTACTTGAGGGAAATTAAAGCACTTTTCCAGCGAACACAGAAAGCTAAACAGCCTCTGGCAATGTGGAGAAAGTTTGAGTGGTCTGGATAGAAGATCCAACTAGCCAAAACATTCCCTCAGGCCAGAGTCTAATTCACAGTGAGGCTGTGACTCTCTTCAATTATAGGAAAGCTAAGAGATGTGAGTAAGCTGCAGAAAAAAACTTAGAAGTTAGCAGAGGTTGGTTCCTGAGGTTTAAGGAAAGAAGCCATCTCCATAACATAAAAGGGCAAGGTCGAGCAGCAAGTGCTGATGGAGAAGCTGCAACAAGTCATCCAGAAGATCTAGCTAAGATCATTAATGAACATGGCCATAATATCACCATTAACAGGAATTTGAAAGATGATTCCAACTCTTATGGGTGACTTTGATGTGTTCAGGATTTCACTGGAGGAAGTCACTGCAGATGTGGTGAAAATAGCAAAACAACAACAACAACAACGACAGCAACAATAAGAACCTAGAACTAGAAGTGGAGCTTAAAGATGTGACTGAATTTCTGCTATTTCATGATAAAACTTGAGTGGATGAGCAATTGTCTTTTTCTGGATGAGCAAAGAAAGTAGTTTATTGAGATGAAATTTACTCCTGGTGAAAAGGCTATGAACATTGTTAAAATGAAGACAAAAAGTAGAATATTAAATAAACTTAGTTGATAAAGGCAGGGCTGAGGGAATTTACTCCAATTTCGAAAGAAGTTCTATTGTGGGTAAAATACTATCAAAGAGCATTGCATGCTACAGAGAAATTTTTTGTGAGAACAAGTGTCAACTGATGTGTCAAACTTCATTGTCGTTTTATTTTAAGAAAGTGCCACAGCAACCCCAACTGTCAGCAGCCACCACTCTGATACCTGGCTCAACAAAGCTGTTTGGACCAAAGGAATAAGGCAAGTCCCACCCACGTGCAATTGTCCAGAAAATGTAATGACGATAAAGATTCATCAAACAAGCTCTATACTTGGGTTCCCTATGTTCCTGTTACTACTTTCAAAAATCTACAGTCAATGTGGTTGAGAGCTGATTGCTGCTTATCAAATAAAGTTATAAAACCACAAAGAAAAAGAAAGAAAATAAATACCTGACCCATTTTTGAGCCTGCCTTCTCAAGGACCACAGTAGAATTGTGCTTTCCTGATCTGTATCTGGCCGTTCCAAGATATGTGGATGATAGGTAATGTTGCTGTAGGACCTGTTAAACTCAAGTCCCCACAGGCACAAAGACCCATCTCTGCTCACTCTGAGGCTGTTACTGATCTTATTTCTCAATAACAAAAGGAGACCTATTTATTAGGAACTCATCTCCTGCCTGCAGGCTCAGGGAGTCAAACCCTCTTTTCATCCAGCCACCTGGCCCAGTATTTTGGAAGAGGCTAGATGAGGATACCCTCTCTAATTCTAACTGAACCATACAGCCAACCTTTGATTATCCTAAGAACACATTTCTTCCAGTTCAGCAAGTTCAGAAATACTTAGGTAATTAATTTTTCTTAGAATCTGCATCATAAAAAGCTCTGCTGAAATGAAAGCCGGCAGTAAAGATTTCAAGGTAAATGAAATCCCAACCTGAAAACTGGTTCTGTTCACTGAAATATTTATCCAGTTCTTCAGATATGCTAGATGGTAAGATATACACCTGCCTTCAAGGAGGTCACTGTCTGGAAGGTGAAGCAGATAACTAGACCAATACCAAGAGTAACTGGAGCAGGTGCAAGAGAATGTTACATATAACTTTTTTAGTTGTCTTTGAACAATGAAGAGGAGGAGATAAATGCCATGTGGAAACTAAAGAGCTGCCAGATATATCTCAGATGATTTGCATCTCCAACTATCTCCCCGTTACTCCCCTACTGCCAGCCTATATAAAAAGAATTAGCAGTGCCTAGCACGGTGTCTCATGCCTATAATCTCAGCACTTTGGGAAGCCGAGGTGGGTAGATCACTTGAGGTCAGGAGTTCAAGACCAGCCTGGCCAACATGGTGAAACCTTGTCACTACTAAATATACAAAAATTAGCTGGGCGTGATGGTGCACGCCTGTAATCCCAGCTACTCAGGAGGCTGACGCAGGAGAATTGCTTGAACTTAGGAGGCAGAGATTGCAGTGAGCCGAGATTGCACCACTGCACTCCAGCCTGGCGGGTAAGAGTGAAACTGCGTCTCAAAAAAAAAAAGAGAGAGAGAAAGAAAGAAAGAAAAAAAAAGAATTAGCAGAATTTGTTGGAGACTTTGGGATTGAGTTTCAGGTGGAAACTTACTCCCTTCTATAGGATACGGGAAGGGAAGGTGCTCCCTTCCTCCAGCCAAGTGAAAAGGGCACCATAAGTCTGGTTACTTGGAAGAAAGAGGGACTTGCTTTCTTTGCCTCACTGCTTGGTGCATTTGTTGCCTGATTTCTGGATTTTTTGAGCAGATTAAAGTGATTGGGGAGAGACAATGGGGGAAGGGAGCAGCCCCACCTCCACTTTCTGAGTAGGGGAAGTTCTTGAGTTTCCGGATGAGTCAAATGGGCAATAGGGGCCTGATCTTGAGCCATCTTTCCAGTACCCCAGCCGGTAGAGAGTCAGAGGGGACAAGAGGAGCTGTGGAGTACACATTGGGTGTAGAAGATAAAGAGATGGAGAAGTGTCTGATGAGGTCCCTGTAGAGCAGAGAGCTTCTTCTTGCCAGGGAACTATGCCCTTGGAAACATCTGCACATCAGGGCAGTATTGCAGCAGCACCAGCAAGATGCCCTTCTCTGCATATCTGGATTATTGACCATTTTCTCAGTCATTCTTAATTTTTTCTTTTTAAGGGATGGGGTCTTGTTATGTTGCCCAGACTAGTCTCTGACTCTTGGGTTCAAGTGAGCCTCCAGCCTTAGCCTCCAGGCACAACCTACTGTATCCACCTCCTTGTTTTCTCAGTCATTTTAAATGAACTGTAAATTTCTACATCTTGCCCAAAGTTGTGGTTGGAAACATTGTCTACCCTACAAATATCCAGACAATACTGGAGTTCAGTTCCTGGGAGGAGTTTGCCTGAAGAAGCAAACCTGGTATCAGATCCTAAAACTGACATTTTTTCTTTTTATCTTAACTGCCAGTAACCTCAGAACCATGCCCTTGCCCAATGTGGACCATTAGCCCATCTCTCTCAACCAGAAACATCATCCTTTGCTCCCTTAAGTGGCCCCTACCATTTTAATTGTGCTGTTTGACAGTTAGTTTAATTTTGCAGACTGCCTCATGCCTCCTTGTTAGTGTTGACTCCAATTTCAGTCTTGCGTGTGTGTTCCCCAATGTGAGACATGAGGAGTGACACATTGACATTGTGGGCCTTGAATCTGGATCAAAGGGTATCTGTTGTCCAAATACACAAATGACCACAGCTGAAAGCAGAAATGTAAACCTGACTCTAATCAGTGAATTTGCTAAGCTAGCATAGTTCCTATTTTTAAGAATTAGCTACAGTTTACTTTTACATATATTTTTGCTCTCTGAGCTCTCTGTAGTTAGAAAAAGCCCTAATTTCTAACTACAGAGATTGGCCCATATTCAAGAGGAGAGGACATAGGACCCATCTTTTGACAGGAGGAGTCCCTTCAAGTTTGAGGCCATGTTTTAAAATTACCATGATTATCATCTGGAAGAGAGACTTTTCAAGTGATGTCCAGTCTTGCAAAATTTATTTGTGGTGCTTATTTTTAGCTTTAACCAGAAAACATTACCTCCTGAAGCCAGTTAGGGAATCTTAGGAAGATTTTATTTTTGTGATTTTTATAATGAAAGATGATTGGCCAGGCATGGTTGTTCATACTTCTAATTCCAGCACTTTGGGAGGCTGAGGCAGGAGGATAACTTAAGCCCAGGAGTTTGAAACCGCCCTAGGCAACATAGGGAGAATCTATCTCTATAAAAAATTTTAAAGTCAGTGGGACTTGGTGGCACATGCCTGTGGTTCCAGTTACTCAGAAGGCTGAGGTGGGAGGATTGCCTGAGCGCAGGAGGTGGAGGCTGCAGTGAGCCATGACAACACCACTGTACTTGGGTGAGGTGTCCAAGGGTGGTTTTTGTGGCTGACACAGGATACTGGCTGTCAGCCAGGAGCTCACCTAGGCTCTTGATGGAGGCACCTTCATATGGCATTTCCAATGTAATGGCCTCAGGGTAGTTGGATTTCTAATATCATAACTGGTTTCTGCAGAACAAGCATCACAAGAGAACTAGCAGAAGCCACATAGGCTTTTCTTGGAAGTTACTCAGTGTCACTTCTGCTGTTTTCTGTTGACTAAAACAAGTTACCAGGGTTGGCCCAGATTCAAGTGAAGAGCCCATAGAACCCATATTCTGACAGGCAGAGCCCCCAGAATTTGAGGACATGGTTTAAAATTACCATGATTATTGTCTGGAAGAGAGATTTTTCAAGTGGTATCTGTCTTGCAAAATATATGGGACTATTTAGGGAAACTACTTGAGATAAGACTGAAGCCATCCTTACACTTGCCTGGGTTCTGAATCTATACCAACAAAGCCTTCTATACTCCCTCTTCACCTACACTTTCTATTAAGCCAATGGAGGCAATGGTTGCTCTACTTATTCCATTTAATATTGGGTTTTTAAATAGCGATTTGGGACAAAAACCTAGGCTGTCACAACTAGTACCAGTGTTAATAGTTGCAGCGTACTGATAAAAAGGAAAATTGTGCTCTCCTAAAACAAGCTTTCTTGTTTGGATTTACCAATATAAAACCAAAAATTAACATATAGTCATGTGTTGCTTAATGATGGGGACAATATTCTGAGAAAAGCGCCATTAGGTGATTTTGTCATTGTGCAAATATCCTAGAGTGCACTTACCCAAGCCTAGATAGTGTAGCCTATTACACACCTAGGCTATATGGTATAGCCTGTTGCTCCTAGGCTACAAACCTGTGCAGCATGTGACTGTACTGAATACTATAGGCAGTTGGAATACAATGCAAAGTATTTGAGTATCTACATATATATAAGCATAGAAGAGGTACAGTAAACTGTGGTATTATAATCTTATGGGACCACTATCACATCAGAAGTCCATTGTTGACCTAAAAGTCATTATGAGGCACACGACTGTATTAACTATTTGTCCTAGTATAGAATTAATAGCAGAGAATTTAAGGTAATTTATAACATCAGATGTCACACATGTATCATATTACAGCAACCACCCCTGAAGTATAGTCACTGAGTATTCAATCCATTTCTACCTGCAACCTTTCTCAGCTTCTTAAGCGTACACTTTGCTGCCATCTGGCTCGCTCCACTCTGGAAGGACTTTCATTGAGAAACAACATATTTTACAATACAATTTTGAAGATCCTGGTTTCTCCCTACAAAAATCTTTAAGAAAACCTTTTGCAACTAACAGAACCTTTTGAACTAGTTAGGGATATAGATATTATTATATCACCTTTATTACAGCCCCACTGAGCAAGATGCCTCCTGAGGCTTCTCTCCTCCCCAAATTGTCCAGAATTTCAGTGCATATGGGTCACTAGCTCAGTTCAATGGGGTCAGACCTATTTCCCATCATCAGGCAGAGAGGGAACTGGTGGCGCTGATCAGTCTAATGCATTTGCTTTGCTGTCACATGGGATCACTGCTGAACACAAACCTTGCACAGTCCCAAGAACGCCTGCCCACTGCTGTAGCATGCTGGTCTGAATTTTTTATGGGCTGGTGCTGTACACCAGGTTAATCTTTGAAAGTTACATTTGTTTGGTGTTTACAGCAAGTGATTTTAAACATTTTTTGACCAAGACCCTCAGAAGAAATGCACAGAAGAAATACATTTCACAACATGATCTAAGACACACATACAAAAAAAGAAAAGTCATGGAACAATGCTTAACCTTAATATTTAAAAACCTATTCTTCTTTTTTTCATGATGAATGTGAGCTACTAAATTGATATTATGACTGATAGGGTTTGGCTGTGTCCCCACCCATATCTCATCTTGAATTCCCATGTGTTGTGGGAGGGACCTGGTGGGAGGTAACTGAATCATTGGGGCAAGTCTTTCCTGTGCTGTTCTCGTGACAATGAATAAGTCTCATGAGATCTGATGCTTTTATAAAGAGGAGTTCTGCACAGACTCTCTCTCTCTTTGCCTGCTGCCATCCATGTAAGACGTGACTTGCCTCTCCTTGCCTTCAATCTTGATTCTGAGGCCTCCCCAGCCATGTGGAGTTATAAGTCCATTAAACCTCTTTCTTTTGTAAATTGCTCAGTCTAGGATATGTCTTTATCAGTGGCGTGAAAACAGACTAATACAATAACCCACTATTGAGTCATGGATTTTTGTTGTTGTTGTTATTATTGTTGAGTTGTTTGAGTTTCTTGTAGATTCTGGATATTAGTCCTTTGTCAAAGGCATAAACTACAAATATTTTCTCCCATTCTGTTAGATTGTCTGTTTATTCTGCTGATTTTTTTTTCTGTGCTGAAGCTTTTTACTCTAAGTCCCATTTGCCTATTTTTTGTTTTTTTTGCATTTGCTTTTGGGGTCTTCATCATAAATTCTTCACCTAAGCCAATGTCCAGAAGAATTTTCCTTAGGTTTTCTTCAAGTATTTTTATAGTTTCAGGTCTTATGTTTAGGTCTTTAATCCATCGTGAGTTAATTTTTATATATAGTGAGAGATAACGGTCCACATTATTCTTCTGCATATGACTAGCCAGTTTTCCCAGCACCATTTATTGGATAGGGTGTCCTTTTCCCATTGTTTATTTTTGTCAACTTTATAAAATATCAGTTGGTTGTACGTATGTGGCTTCGTTTCTGGGTTCTCTACTCTGTTCCATTGATCACTATATGTCTATTTTTGCACTGGTACCATGCTGTTTCAGTTACGAGAGGCTTGGAGTATAATTTGAGGTCAGGTAATGTGATGCCTCTGGATTTGTTCTTTGCTTAGGAGTGATTTGTCTATTTGGGCTTTTTTTTGGTTCCACATGAAATTTAAGATTGTTCTTTCTAATTATGTAAAAAATGATGTTGGTAATTTGATAGGAATTATATTGAAACTGTAGATTACTTTGGGTAATATGGTCATTTTAATAATATTGATTCTTCCAATCCATGAGCATGGGATGTTTTTCCACTTGTTTGCATTGTCTGCAATTTTTTTTTTCATCAGTGTTTTGGAGTTTTCCTTGTAGAGATCTTTCACCTCCTTGGTTAAATGTATTCCTAGATTATTTTTGTGGCTATGATAAATAGGATTGAGTTTTTAATTTGTTTTTCAATTTGAATGTTATGGGTATATAGAAATGCTACTGATTTTTGTATGTTGATTTTGTATTCTGTGACTTTAATGAAATTGCTTGTCAAGTCTAGGAGTCTTTTGGAGGAGAGGAAAGGAATAACATGACACATGTTTCAAAAAGCTTATTCTTTTTTTATTATTTATTTATTTATTTTTTGAGATGGAGTCTCACTCTGTTGCCCAGACTGGAGTGCACTGGCATGACCTCAGCTCACTGCAACCTCTGCCTCCTGGTTCAAATGATTCTCTTGCCTCATCCTCCAGAGTAGCTGGGACCATAGGCACGTGCCACCATGACTGGTTAATTCCTTGTATTTTTAGTAGAGATGAATTTTCACCATGTTGGCCAGGCTGGTCTTGAACTCCTGACCTCAGGTGATCTACCTGTCTTGGCCTCCCAAAATGCCGGGATCACAGGCATAAGCCACTGTGCCCAGCCTCAGAAAGCTTATTCTGCAAGCACTGTGGGATGGATTATTTGGGGTAGGGTGAGGCTGAGGTCTTTACCAATGGTCATGTGGTGTGGTGGTGGGGAGGAAGAAAATGCAGACTAACACAATGCTTGGGAGATGTTAATGGAGAACGAGAAATGAACTTGGAGATTAATTGTGTATAGGTAAGAGGAAGTCCATGGTGAGTCCCAGCTTCTGTTTAGAATAGTTTGGATGATAGGCAAGGATCTAATTCAATTGAATATGTTTGGCAAAGGATTGTGGGTTTAATGAAAAGCACATTTAAGGAGGCTGAGGAATTGGTGGATATCCAGGTAAAGAGATATTCGATAAACCTTTGCATATAGGTTTGAAACCCAGGGTAAAAAGCATGTCTAGAAACATAGACTTGGGAATTTTTAACGTATATGTGACAGTTCACTTTGGATTAAGGTCCTAATGAAAATATATGGAATGAGAATAAGAACCAAATAGAGAATTCTGAGGTGTGCTGGAATTTAGGGATCAAGGGAAACATGAAGATTCTGGAAAAAAATAGTGATAAGGATAGCCAGAGAGATTTAGGGGAGACCAAGAGGTAATGGAAAAGGAGGTATCAACAAGGGAGTGGTCAATCATGTCAAACCTTGCAGCAAGGTCAAGAAAGCCAAGGGCAGAAAACATCATTGGTTTGGTGGCTAATCCATTTGTCATTTAACCAGTGCATTTTCTTTGGCCTGGTGGGAACAGAAGTCAGACATGAAAAGGCAGTGAGTAAGTGGGAGATGAGAAAGCAGAGAGAGCTAAGAAGCTTGACTAGGGAGAAAAGGAGAGAGCACGGACTCATGGAAGCAATTGTGACATTGAAGGAATTGGTTTTGTTGTAAATATTGGAAAGAATTTAATTACGTTGACTCATCTTCTACTCAGGATCTGTAAAAGGAATGACGGACAGTGAGAACAACTCTGAGTTTGTCTCCACTGTAGGAGAGGCTGGGGTCTAAAGAAGGGACACAAGAATTCACCTTGGCGTTGAAAACATTGTGCTAGGTGAAAGTGTAATTTCCTGATAGGCTCTTCTTGCCTGATGCACAGATGGAGCTATTCACTGAGACAGTGGTATTGCAATAGAGAAAGAGTTTAATAAACACAAAGCTAGCCAGATGGAAGAATGGGAGTTTATTACTCAAATCGGCCTATCCAAAAGTTCAGAGGCTAAAGTTTTTCAAGGATAGTTTGGTGGGCAGGGGATTAAGGAATGGACAATGCTGATTGGTTGGGTTGGGGATGAAATCATAGTGGGTGGAAGCTGTCTTCTTAGGCTGAGCCAATTCCTAGGTGGGGGTCACAGGGCCAAGTTGAATCAGATCCTTGGTATGGGTAATCAATTGCCAGAATGGAAAATAATGAAGAATATCTTAAACACCAGTTTCAGGTTTTGCAACAGCAGTGTTATCTATAGGAGCAATTAGGGAAGTGACCATCCATATGAGACTCCTGAGCAAACACAGTGACTAGTTACCTTTTAACTATAAGTAGGTCTTAGCAAAATTCAGACCTCTCCCATAATTCTAATTTCGTGGCTTCTCATTAGTTTTATAAAGGTGGTTTTAGTTACCAAACAAGGAGGTGGTTTCAGTTCCCAAACTTCCTTTGGAAAGGAGCTATTATTATCCTTGCTTAATGGTTAAAACATGAACTAAATTCCTCCCATATTTAGTTTGGCCTATGCTCAGGAATGAGCAAAGACAGCTTATAAGGTTAGAAGCAAGATGGAGTCGGGTATGTCAGATTTCTCTCACTGACTTAATTCGGCAAAGGTGGTTTCCATGGAAGCCAGATGCAAGAGGCCACATATTGCATGATTCTATTTGTATAAAATACAATAGGCAAATCTATGGAGACTGAAAGTAGATTAGTGTTTTTCAGGGGCTGTTGGGAGGGGAGAATTATGAATGACTGCTAATGGTATAGGGTTTTTGTTTGTTTTTGAGAATTCGGTAGTGGGGATGGTTGCACAACTTTGTGAATATACTAAAAATCACTGCATTGTGCACTTTAAATGGATAAATGTGATGGTGTGTGAATTGTATCCCAATTTTAAAAAACTTAAAAGGAAAAAAAAAAAAGAATTCACTTTGGTTGGAGGAGAGCCTTCTTAATCCTGAGGCAGGAATGCCAAGAGGAGTATAAATGACATGTTTCTATTGGCAGGAGGCAGGGCCAGTTACATGATTTGTGGGATTCAGTGCAATATGAAAATTGAGGACCCCTTCTTCACAATGATTAAGAATTTCAAGACAGTTACTGCAGAGCATTAAACCAAGCACAGGGCTCTTCTAAGTGTGGGGCTTAGAAGCCCCTTAAAAACCTTGTGTACTCAGGTTTTGCACATTTATGAACTAGCCCTGGAGGAGGGAGAGCTCACCAGATGGGCTTTCTTATGGAAATAAGAAGTGAGAGGAGGTACTAAAGCTGCTGAAATGAGAGAATGGGTGAAATTTGGAACTGTCCTTGAGGGGAATTAGAGAGAAAATCAAAGATGGACTTGAAAGGAATTACTAGGCAAGGAAGAAAGTCAGGCATTGGTTGGAGGGCATGAATTTGTAGGAGTATCACTGTGATTTTTCACCATTGGTTCTCAAAAGACCAAATATAGAACTTAAAACAGCAAAGAATGGTAGGAGTAAAGTTTATCTGGGCAAATGTGATTGAAGATTAAAGGAATAAAGGAATAAAAGTTAATGATTAAACTAAATGAAATTAATAGATTTCAATTAGCTATTGAAAGAGGATGGCCTAGGGAAATTATCACCCTTAGAAGGTGCTTGTATAATGCCTGGAAGTAGAATGGCCTATGGAGTTAAAATTAAAATGAAGTCCAAATGTAGAAAAATTGGAAGAAAAAAATGAAAGTCGAAGGATTATGGACTGTGATGGGATTTTTGGAATTTAAGATTTTAGGTGTGGAGTTCTGAGTTTTGTTAGGTTCAAGATCCAATTCTGTTCAGTTAAGGCTGCCTGAAATGATAATGACTCACAAAGCATCAAGATTCAAAAAAAAAATTAATCTTAAGATCTAATTGGGGTAAGTTATTCTCCTACGTGGAAGGAATGTCCTCAACTACATACAGCAAATTGAGTGTTGATAGATGCTGCGGCATATGGTATGACAGATGGGGAAAGTCGAGGAACATGTTTTTCCCTTGTCACAGAAGTGTTTTCTCTTGATGGCTTTGCTCTTTTATGGAGATAGCTGTGCTTCTTACAGTTCTCACCTCCTCTCCCCTCTACTACAGAGAAAGGAGGCGTCAGGCACAGCACTCAAAGGGAGAGGAAGACGTTGGCCAGCATACAACTGTCCAAAGATCCACAGAATCATTTCTTCTTCAATTTCTTTAAGTAAACTTTAGATGTTTAACATACATATAGAATAGTGCACAAATCATAAGTTTATGCACCCATGGAGCCAGTGTAGAAGGCCCTTGTTCTGCTTTCAGTAACAACTCCCCCACAAGGATAATGACTATTCTAATTTCTAGCAGTGAAAATCAGTTTCTCCTGTTTTGCACTCTATAAATAAAATCATACAGGATGTTCTCTTTTGTATTTGACTTCTTTTGCTCAATATTATGTGTATTAGTCTATTCTCATGCTGCTATAAAAGACATACCCAAGACTGGGTAATGTATTTTAAAAAGAGGCTGAATTGACTCACAGTTTTACAGGGCTGGGGAGACCTCAGGAAACTTACAATCATGGCAGAAGGGGAAGGAAACACATCCTTCGTCACATGGCAGCAGCAAGGAGAAGTGAAAAGCAAAGTAGTGGGGAAGCTCCTTATAAAACCATCAGATCCCGTGACAATTCACTCACTATCATAAGAAGAGCATGGAGGTAACCACCCCCATGATTCAGTGACTTCCCCTGGGTCCCTCCCATGACACATGGAGATTATGGGAACAACAGTTCACAATGAGACTTGGGTGGGGACACAGCCAAATCGTATCATTATGTTTTTGAGATTCATCTATGTTTGTTACATTAACTGTGGTTCATTCATTCTGGTTGCTGTATAGTATTTTATTGTATGAATATGCTACAATTTATTTATTCTACTGTTGATGGACTTTTGGGTTGTTTCTAGTTTGGGGCTACTATGAGCAGTGTTTTCTTATACATGTCTCATTGAACATATCTTTGCAGTATTGCTGTATATGTGCTTAGAGTTAGAATCACTGGGTCCTAGGGTGCACAGATTTAGTCAGCTTTACTAAATACTACCAAAGAGGTTTTCTAAATGGTTGTGTTAATTTTTATTTTCACCAGCACTGTATAAAAGTCCCAATAAATCTATATTGTTACTGATATTGATATTGTCTGTCTTTTAAAAATTTAGTCATTCTTTTGGGTTGTATTGTATCACATCATATTATTTTCTATTTGTATTTAACATGTATTTATTAAATAACCCATTGTGGACCTAGCACTGTGCTGGATTACGAAGGATACGCCTAACGTATTTGTCAGGATTCTCTGCTTTCAAGTGAGAGAAACTCAATTTGAACCAGCACAAGTGAAACCAAAAAAATTTATTGTCCACATAAGTAATCTGTAGAAAAGAAGCTAGAGCAGGGACCTGAACATCATCAGGACTTTCTTGGCCTTTCAGCTCTGCTTTCTCTGAGTTTTAGCTTTTCTACTGAAGGCAGGCTTCTTTATGCAGCTGGGCACATGGGTGATGACAGGGCTGGGCTCTTAGTCCAAGAACAAAGGAGAAAAACATAGGTTTTTATCACTAGTTCTAATGATAAAAGCTGTATCTAATGATAAAAGAAGTATTCTCACTGGAAAAACTTAGATTGTGTGCACATCTCTAGACCAGTCTTGGAGGTCATTGTTATAGGAATCAGGAGGGAAAATGGTAGATAACTTATTGTGATCAACACATTTGGGACAGGAGGACAGCCTTCATCCAATTATTTTGTCCAGGGAAGCATTGATTATGGAAGAAGATACAATTTTTACACTAATGACGTAGTTCAAATTGAGGAAAGAGAAATTCCACACAATGAGAAGGAAAAACAGATGTGGTTCCTCCAAGAATTCATAGGAGCCAGGCCAGCATTTTTGGTAAATTATTTGTAAAAATGGCTGCAACTATTCTCCTCTCTGTATCAAAATCTCTTTGCAATGTGATATTAGCTTCTCCTTTTAAGACAAGAGTCTATATTCTCCTTCCTTAAATCTGGGCTGGTCCCATGACTTTCTTTAATCAACAGAATTCAAAGAAGTAACAATTTGCCAGTTCTCAGCCAAGGCTCAATAAGCCTTGAGAGTTTTCACTCATTCTCTTGCCACTCTTCCTAGCTATAACATAGTGAGCAAGCCTAGGCTGGAGGAAGAGAGAATATGTGGATCATAGACAAATTTGTCCATTTCATCCCGCTGAGGACTCAGATGTGTGAGAGAGTACAGCAAGATTAGTAAAGCCAACTCATATGAGGGGGCCTGGCTAAGGCAAGGAGAATCATTCAGCTAAGTCTACCCTAAATGGCTAGCTCACAGAACTGTGAACTAAATATATGGTTATAATTAAATCATTTAGTTTTGGGACTATTTGTTACTCAGCAATAGCTGCTTGATAATATACATCCCAATTTGTGATTACTACATGAGAAAATTGCATGGTTTTTTAATTCTAAAAACTTATAATTTTGGTGAGAAAACAAAGCATTCAGAAGCAAAAATATTAAAGAACAATATAAAGTAGTGTCAATCAAAGTATAAACAGCGTGCAAAAAAATCCCACAAGCTAAAATAATGAATGTGGTGAGATTAAATATGATGCATTTGAAGAATGCTTCAAGGAAATGCAGAGATTTGCGGAAGCCTTTGAGGAAATGAGAACATGAACTACAGAAGAGGTAATAAAAGCCCTTCCTAATGAGTGAGCAAAGAATTCGCATTCAAATATGAAAATGAACAAGGCAGGTATCAAGGACAAATGACCTGCATGGAACTGTGCATGGAGCCAATGCATTAATGGCAAGGAGAAAGAGGAAGGGTAAGAGAAAAGTGTGGCTCTATGAGTGAGGGCATAAGAGGGAAGCACAGGTAGCCAAGTGGAGACATACAATTTTGATTCATATTATTTTTAGCATGAATGTCTTAAAGTTTAAAAAAATATTTTGGCAGACTGTAGGAAGGATCCTAATCCTTTCTCCTTTCAATATCCATTCCCTCTACAATGTAACTTTTTATCTTCTCCCCTCAATAGATGTAGTCAATTTTTCCACTAGGTGAATCAGAACTAGCCTTGCGATTTGCTTTGCACAGTAGAATGCAGAGGAAATGATGCTGTGCTAGTTTCAAGCTTAGGCTTCAAAAGGCCTTGCCTATTTCCAATTATTTTTGGAATCTTGACTCTGCTGTATGAATAAAGCCAGGCTAGTCTGCTGGAGCATGAGAGACTTATGGAGCAAAGACAAGCTCTCATGGCTGACCCTTTCCTAAAAGAACTGATCCCTTCCCCAATCCAAAGTAGTAAAAACCCACAGATCTAAAAGGAAGCCCTGCTAAGATCAGAAAAACTACCCAGTTGAGCCCAGCCCAAATTTCTAATCTGTAGAATCAGTCACTATGTAAAAGTTTGCTGCCTTAAGTTACGTTTTGGAGTGGTGTATTACACAGTAAAAATGAACTGACTCAGATGCCAACATGTGATGGGTGATATCTCATAGAAATATGCCATCTTCCCTTGAAAAAAATCATATGATGTGAAATATGGGCCTGCATTTCTCTTTGAGAACAATTATGACCTGGGAGATTCTACTTCTCTTAGACGAGAAATGCATAATCTAGTTTGCTGCAATTCCCACCACTCACTATTGTCTTATACCTGCCCTAATTTACTCATTCCCATTACTTGATTAGCCCCTATCAGTATATTAGTCTGCAACACTAGTTTAAGTAGTGGAACTGTTTGCAGGAGAAGGGATTTGGGGGGCAATAGAATGACATGATAAACGTAATCTGTAAAAAGGCTATTCTGGTGGTAGGACTGGGGATGTGGAGGCAGGAGGTTAACAGGCTGAAAGTCGCTAGAGAAATTTTGGTATCTGAATTTAGAAGACATTGCAAATATAAAGTATCAAAAGACCTTGATAACTGAGTGGTTAGTATGCTGAAAATGGAGACATTTCTAGACAGAGTGGATCCTGAAGAGCCTGGAAAATTGGTGTCATTAATAGCAGTAGGAAAGTTGGAAACAGGTGCTAGTTTTGAAGGTAGAGTGATGTGTTTGGTTTATAAACTAAGTCCAGCAGCTCCCTTAGGAAATGAAGGCTATTACGGCCTAAAATTAATACCAGCTACTTCTAATGATGAGCTAATTATTCAGGGAAGAAAATTTAGTTGACCATTCAGGATCACTAGGTCTTCTGCCCTAGTTAACAAAGTGTTAACTTTTCTTTTGCTGTGTAATAAATCACTCCAAAATCAATAGCTTAAACCAACTCTAAGCATTTTCTTCTTATCTCTCGTGGTTTTGAGAGTTGACTGGGGTTCAACTTGGTGGGGTATGTCATGGATCTTGATGGAGTTTGTGACATGCTATTCCAAAATATGGCACCTTGGCATATTAAACATTTTAAGCTGAAATAATTTGAGAAACAGCAAGTTCAGGAAGGTCTCTCTGACCTTGCCCTACCCTTCTCCCTTGAAGCAGGTCATAAGACCCTCATGTGAGAGGTACCCTCCCTGTACCCAGAGAACGGAACATCTTTACCTAGAAGATAAGGGATGCCAACAAGAATCTGAAAAAACACATCTTGCCATTTTCTCCAGTTAGCTCAGACTCTTCTTTTTACCCTGTCATATTTCTCCATGACTTTCCATTCTTCACCAAACCTACTATACAAACACCCATGTTTAGCTGCTTTCACTAGTCTTCATTTCCTAATGAAGGCTCCCATGACGTGTAAAACTTATATTACATAAAAATGCATGTTTTTCTCTTGTTCATCTGTCTTTTGTTACAAGGCCTTCAGCCAATAACCTAAGATGGGTAGAAGGAAATGATATTTTTCTTCCTCTATAGGCTACAGTCAAACTGTGACTGACGCTGGAGTCATGTAAAGGCTTCCTGAGAACATGTCTGGTGGTAGATGCTGGTTGTTGGCTGGAAGCTCCACTGAGGTTGTGAGCTGGGATACTTACATGTGGTCTCCCCACATGGTTTGGACTGCCTCAGAGCATGGCAAGTGCATTCACAAGAGCTAGTGGTCAAGGAGACCAAGGTAGAATTGAGTGCCAGTATTTTTTGACCTGTTCTTGAAAATCTCATAGTGTCACTCCCTCCATACCCTGTTGATCAAGGCAGTCACAAAAGGTCTTCCCAGGTTCAAGGGAAAAGGACATAAGTCCCCTACTAGATGGAAGTTGTGTCACCATCACACTGTAGGAGCAAGATCTGCTGGTTGTCTTTGGAAAATATAGTCTGCCACACACACACCTAAGAACAATTTTGAAATGAACATAATTCCTGTTCTTTCTTATTTCAGTGTGTTTCTAAGGATTGACAAGATTATGAATATAAGTGATGGCAAAAGGAATGGACAATGGAAAGATTGGAAATTTGGGTTCGTTGTCAATACAATTAATTTGCCAGTTTTTCAGTTCTCAACTGAAATGGATTTCTACCTCAGGAATTCAAAAGTAAACTCTGAAGTGTAGAATTATTGTAATAGATCAGGTCACTATTGAGTATCTAGCCCATTCCTTTAACTCCAGACTAAATTGAATTTAACACATTCCAAGGAGATTTTTTTCTTTTCATCACCCTGCCCAGAATGTACCCATACAAGGAGACTCTTCCATGACATTTCTTGGTTGTGTGTTCCAGGTTCTTTCAAAGAATTCAGGGCCTTTAAACTTTTTAAATGTTGTCAGTATTGGATTTCCCTCATCATAACATCTCATGGTATTACTAAAACCTAAGTCTGAATTTGAAATGTGCAAACAAAGCCTATCAGCCTCTGTGGATTGAAAAACATGCTTCAAGCCAAAATGTAATTTTTTATTCTCTTAAATGTTTCTCTTTCCTTCCCAGGAAAATATGAATACTAAATATTTCAAGATATTATATACTAATTATGGATTACAGTAGTAATCTAGGTTGCTTTAATAGGAGAATATTAGGTCCTAAGAAATTTAAGTTAAAAAAAATGGCTTTGCTAGGCTTTAATATGTAAGAGCAGAAGAAAGTAAAGATGCTTGGGTTTGTGTCCCTCATCCTCTGGATCTTAACCTCAATCCCTGTGGGTCAGCCATGCCACTCAGCCATCCTACCTCCTGCCTTCCTCTCCCCTTGCAGTGACCCAGCGCCTAGGCCTCTGCAGGTCTTGGTTTGAAAATCACTGGTTACTTAGAATTCTAAGCAGATTGTTGAGAATGATTAGGAGGAGGCATTTGAAGCACTCTCAGCATATCATTACCATCACTGTCATTATCATTATCGTCATCATCTTTAGAAAACACTAAAACTAAATGTTCATAAGCAGTCTGTGCAAGGTCGAGCCTAAGAGCAAGATAAATAGTGACTTCATTCTAAGAAAGAGAGCCCAGGCTGACAAGCCCAGAAAACAAACATAGGATGAAATCATTTCACAAATTCATGAAGCGTCAATATTTTATTATTCATTCCATTTAAAGCACATATTTGCCCCAGTCACCAGTTCTGAGAGAAGAGGATGGGTTTGGCCTCCTATCTATTGCAAATTCAAGGAGGAAGATGCAGGACCTGGGAGGGGTGGTAGGGACTTCCTTGTCTTAGGCATTGACTACCTCCCATGGTATAGTTGAGCAGTCCTTGAGGTCTCCAAACTTTGGTTTAACTATGTTCTTCTAACCCAGAATGTTATTAAAATGTGGATTCTAATTCAGTAGATCTAGGATAGGGGCAATATTCTACACTTCTACCAAGCCCACAGATGATGTCTATGGACCACACTTTGAGGAAAATGGGTCTAGAGAAGCATCCTTATTATGTTAAAATGCATACATTTACCAGGTTATGTCTACCTGAACAGGAAAGACAATACTTGGGACATCTGTCTCATCAATTGAAAGCAATGAGAAATTCTGTCTACTTCCCAATTCCTAACAATGGCTAGACAAGGCTATTTATTTGTTAGGGATCACAATGAAGTAACAGAAAATCTTCATATATATATATGTGTGTGTGTATGTGTGTGTGTGTGATAAAGTGTATTATGTATGAAGAGTATAACAAACATAAATCATACATTCAAATATGTGTATATATATAGAACATTTTTCACTCAACAAGAATATACTCATTATTAGTATATTATAATAATAGCATGTTATTATATAGGATAATAATATGTAACATATACTATTATACGGTATATGGAATATACTATAACTTATATTATGTGAGAATTCCGGCATTAAAGAAAACTTTCCTGCCAGACCAACATAGAACAAATTTCACATCAAGGTTTGAAAATAAAGACAAAGTAATCACAAACTTTAGCTTATTCATTCATTAAAACAGGAAGCATTTATTTAGTGTCCATCTTATATCAGGCACTGGAAAAGAATCAGGGTAATGTCCACACTCTGTGGTGGGAGATGGGGATTCAGACTCTAGTGCAAGAAGCAAACATAAATTTCTAAGGAATGTGGCAACTTTGATAACAGATCTCTTTGCTGAAGTTTTCTTTCTATATTAAAGAAGAATTTGACTCATTATCAAGCCTGAGAAGACATTTCAGTTTACAAACATATATTGAAATGGTCATAATGCAGGTTTAGAATGAGAAATAATTCTTTTTTTTTTTTTTTTTTGAGATAGATTCTCACTCTGTTGCCCAGGCTGGAGTGCAGTGGCTCAATCTTAGCTCCTTGCAACCTTCCGCTCCCAAGTTCCAGTAATTCTTGTGCCTCAGTCTCCCGAATAACTAGGACTATAGGCACACGCCACCATGCCCAGCTAATTTTTGTATTTTTAGTAGGGATGGGATTTTGCCATGTTGGCCAGGCTGGTCTGAAACTCCCGCCTGCCTCAGCCTCCCAAAGTGCTAAGATTACAGGTGTGAACCACCACACCCCCACCAAAAATTCTTGTCCTAGTAAACATATGACTCCAGCAGATGGCTATTGTCTTAATAGAAGAGAATGTCTAATAGTGTGAAGAAGTCAAAACTCTTGTTTTGTTAAATAATTTAAGTGAATGGAATGAAACCATCAATTCTTGACAACTTGAATCCCTGTGAAGACTAACTTTTGTAGTGTTTAAGTGGCATGTATTTCTTTTTCTTTCCTTGAGGCCCTTTACTTAATATGTTAGCTTGGACTGTGGACATTAGCTGAGTTTTTTCTCTCTTGGATAGACAATAGCTTCCATGAAAAGCCTTGAAAGCAATTATAGATCTGTCCATATAGTAATATCTTCCCTCTAAGGAGTTCTGATAAGTTCCAATCTCAATTTTCTCGGATGAACAACCAGAAGGTGTACTAAAAGTCCTTAGGACTGCAGCCAGCCCTACAGGACCTTTGTGAGAATTACCAGATTAAAAGAAAGCATTTCCGCCAGGCAGTTGAGTTACAAAGAAGACATCCCTCTCACCAAGCTTCAACCCAGTATCATGACTCACAGCTTAATTTCAACCTCCTTTACCCTCTCAGTGGGTGCTCACAGATGAGCCCATGCAGCTGTCCTGAATCCCCTCAGTTTAGAAGACCTTCTTTTGAATTTGACAAGCAATTGGACAAATGAAAACCTAATCTGTACTCCAGAGAGCTTGATAAAAGCTCTCAGGGGACCAGATGTTTCAAGCACTGTTTAAGTAGTCAATAAAGGCAGGCAGAGACAAACTAAAGCTCAATAAAGTTTATAAAAGCCACCAACAGGGCAAATGTATGAATGGGACTGAAGAGTGGATGAAGTGTCTCAGAGAACAGGTACCTGGTTCCTTGGGATTTACCATTCTTTCCTGAGAAAGGATCATCTAGAGTATCCCAAGTCATCCTCCATCATCTTTGTACCTAACTTGTCCTCATCATACATGGAAAAGAAACCAAGGCTGGATGTCCTACCTACAGAAATTCAAAGACATTTCAGTGGACTGGCAGTATGTGAGTTTGTCTTATTCAGCTCAGGGTTTTATAATAAAATACCATAGACTGGCTTAAATGACTAATGTTTATTTCTCATAGTTTTGGAGACTGGGATGGATTCCAGGATCCAGGTGCCAGCAGATTTGGTGTCTGGTGAGGGTACACTTCCTGGTTCGCCGATGGCACCTTCCTGTTGTATTCTCACCTTGGCTGAGAGAGATCATCTCTATCGTGCCTCTTATAGTGGCACAAGTCCTACCATGAGGGCTCCACTCTTATGACTGAATTTTCTCCCAAAGTCCTGACCTCCAAATACCATCACATTGGGGATTTAGGTTGCAATGTGTGAATTTGTGGCAGGCTGTGGAGCATTCAGTCCACAACAGTAAGGAAGCTCTAATATAATTTTAGGGGATGAATACAAATAAAAGAGAAATTTGAAAAATGGCCTATCTAGGTGATCAAAGCACTTTCTAAACCTCACTGTTGTTCAGAATTCACACAGGCTTGTCAAATCCCCACTTGTGTCCAGGTTTCATTTCCATGATATCATTTAATCCTAATGATGATACCTTAAGGTAGGATTTTTAAAATTCCTGTTTTATAGTTGAAGAAACGTCCAAATGCAAACAGCCAGTAAAGTGATGGAACTGGTATTTGAACCAAAGCCTTTAGGCCTCCATTCTATTTTTTTAACTGGAGCATGGCTTTGAATACAACATCCAGCCATGGGAACTCTGGACCCAATGTGAGAGCCAGTGCTTGTCTGAGGTAAGGAAATTGACCCTAGCACGTGTGACCAAGGCATACATTCTACTGATACACATTCACTGACTCTTTACCTTCCAGTGCATCCCTTGTGTATCTGTTTAGGTCCCAGTTTGCTCTGTTTTTCCTTTTTTCCCCTCTTCAAGTGGGTCTTGCTCTGTTGCTCAGGCTGAAGTGCAGTGGTGCAATCATAGCTCACTGTGGCCTCTACTTCCTGGTCTCAAGTGATCATCCTGCCTCAGCCTCCTGAGTACCTAGGAATCATGCACCAACATGCCCAGCTAAGTATTTCATTTTTGGTAGAGATAAGGTCTTGCCGTATTGCCCAGACTAGTCTCAAATTCCGGGTCTCAAGCAATCCTTCTGCCTTGGCCTCCCAAAGTGTTGGGTTTACAGGTGTTGGCCCTGTTACATTGTGGTTGGCCCTATGTATTTTTTTTAAAAAAAAAAACAATTTTTGGAGAAACAAATGGGAATAATTGAAAGGAATAAATTTGATTAAATCGTTGTTGTGAGATGTAGGACTTCAAGAAGATAGGGAAGAGGAGTGTGTCGTGTTATGCAATAAAATTTGCCTCTATCTTTGACATCTCTTTGAGTCTTTGTGGAAGATTTTCATATTTCTTGGTTGGTTTGTTTGATGAGACACTTGTGTTTCTTTGGAATGTAACCATGTACCAAGATTGACCATGAGGAAGCCCAATTATCTTGAGTTACACAGTAAATAAGAAACCTGAGAACCTGGGTCAGTCCATGCTACTATCTCAGTCCACTTTCGACCAATATATACTTCCTAGGTTTTTCGTGCACCCTGGTTCTTGCATCTCCTACAAAACATCAGGTAATATGTGGTGTTGTTTATTTATTCAGGCTTGAATTTGCAGCATGTTCACCTTGTTCCATGGTTCCTTTAAAAAGTAATATTTTAAAGGAGTTTGTGGTCAGAGAGCATTTTAGGTATTCTCTATGCCCTGGTCCCCTATGGCTCAGACTTAAAGAAATACTCACTGTGACAGTAGTTGGCTTCTTTCTCCTTAGAAGGCATCAAAAGAGCAGAGTAAATAAAGCAATATTCTTAGCAAATAAACCACCCAAAGGCACCATTGATTTGTAGATTTCTTACATTAGGTTGCTGTCTTACATTAGAACAGCCTGCATGGGAACGAGGACCTATGGCAATGAAGGGAAAGAGAGGGCTTAGAGGCAGGGCACAGATGGGATGGAAAAACCTTATGGTCACTCCTCCTGGGTAATTACTTAAACATCTTAAATGAGGCATTTTTTAATGTCTTCAGCAAGGTCATTAGCTGTGTATGGAGCAAGGCTTATTTTTAAAGTTTTGACGTAGTCCATGGAATGCTTTGTTCCTAATTTAGAGCACTTGTCCTGAGAGTTCCAAGTCTTCGGCATTTGCTTCCACTCACCACGTGTTTCGCTCACAGCAGGCCAAAATCCACTTAGGGTGATGTCCCAGAGCCCAGCAGCTTCATGGGGAGCCAGTGAAGCCTGGGAGAGAGGTTGTTTGGGGATGATTTAGAAAGGAACCCAGCTTTTCAAAAAGACATGTAGGATACGAGAGTTTGGGTTAATTTCAGTAAGCATTCACTTCTTTCCTCTTTCTGTTGCTGATGGAGTGTCCTTCTTGGCCATTTGAGGGTGTGCTTGACTTTGTGACTTGCTTTGGTCAGTGATATATTAGCAGATGTGAGGCAAACAGAAGCCTTAGTTGAACTTGTTCAGTTAGGCTTGGCTCTTGCCTCTGATGATCTGCTGTGAGGAGAGTTGCTGCTGGATAGATGCTGCTATTTCTCCCTGAATCTCAGAAGAGACACAGAGGAAGGAGACCTGAATGTAAGCCATAGTTTAGCTGCCTCACAGCCTAAAGCAGAGCCATCCAACTGAGCCCAGCCTAGATTAGCCAGCCCCAAAATATATGCCTGTGATATTAATGCTTGTTGTAAGTTATTTGGATATTTGTTACATAACATTTTTATAATAATAGCTGACTAATACACAGAGTTCATGACTGGTATTTTTTTTTCTGCACCTGGGTGGATTTTTATATAACTGAACATAATAGTTTAAAACTTCTTCACACAAGATAAAACAAAAGGGGAGAAGGGGAGCTTTAATTATCTTCAATCTAGAATTCTGAGACAAAAGAGTGGCTTTTTATTGAAGTGGTTTACCCTCTAACAAAAATGACAGCGCTCCCCAAAGTGAGCCTGCTGGAGAGCCAGGATTAGCAGATACCTAAGAGTGACCATGGGGTATTTACATTAATTGATTTATTTTGACCTGTTAGCCTGGAGAGTCCACTGAAATCCTCCAACCCACAAAGACTACCTTAAAAATTATCTAGAAAGTTTTAAATTTAAATAGAAAAATATATATTTTTAACTTCTTTTGAAAAAAAAAATCAGAGTATCAGGAAATATTGTGCCTACATTGCTTTCTGATAATATATATGGGAGCTGAATATCTGTTCCCTCTAGACTTCGTGTGTGTTTTTCAGTTTGCTGAAGTCCTTGACATGTTCTGTTACTCAAATTCAACTGTCTCATGTGTTTTTGTTACTTGCCTTGTCCTTGCAGCGCTATGATCTGTGATATCTACTAGTTCAACAACCCTCACCCCATTTTAAGGAGTTCACAGAGGTAAAGGAAGGCACAAGTGCTTAGCTCAGAGTAGATGCTCAAAAGGGTGACCATACATCAGTTTTCCCAAGACAGTCCTGGGTGATACCTGATGTCCTGGGCTCTTATATCAATTTGCATGAGAAGTTATAGAGTTGTATGTGGCAGTTGTTACTGGCTTTCAGCTGGCACCTCAGCTGAGTCTCTCACCTGGGGCACCTCACACGGCTGTTCTGTATGGTCTGGGCTTGCTCACAGCATAGAGGCCTCTTCAGGCTTTTTGTATGGTGGCTCAGGGTGTCCCAAGCTACAGGGCAGAAGCTGTATCTGTTGTCTTGTTTGACTTAGCCTTGGAAGTCACACAGCCCCACTGCCACCTTATTCTAATGGTCACAATCCTGTCCAGATTCAGGACAAGGGACATAGATACTTAGTGTGCAATGACTAGGTAAACAGTAGCAAAGCCAAGACTAGGGCTAAGACTGCTTACTCTATTCAGTGTTAATTCTTCTGTACCAAGAAGCCTTATGCAACATCATTCCTCATCACCTCTCCACTGACAACATAACAAATGAGCATCTATGTATTCTGAGAGCTAAGCCATGCATAATCTTCAGAAGATCTTGTAAAAATCTTGAAATTAAGTGCAAACTCTGTTTGTTTTTTTATATGCATATATTGGTCAGAGTTCTCTGTTGCACATATAGTTTAGCATTTATTGAAGGGCATCAGATGATTCCCAGAATCTCTGAAAGGGTCTAAGAATCAGGCTTGAAAGTTGTACAGCTAGGAACATCTGTAAAGTTACACTGCACAATACTTCAGGGAATACTCTGATGCCCCAACTCCTGAACAGCGTTGCTGCACCTCACTTAGATGCCATGCACCATGATATACCAGTATCTCTGCCCACTCCCTGCTGTGTCTGAAATCTCAATGTCTTCATCTCCATCCTAGCCAGAGTGGATCTGTGAGTGCATGCTTCTGAATATAATTTGCTTTCAAATAGATGTCCTATGTGTGTCTACCTGAATAGTTGATCCTGGACCATGTGTCTGTGTCATAGCTGCAACCACGGGAAGTGAATTATTAGTTTCTACTCTGGAGGTATGCAGATTAAGAAGGGAAAAAAAATCTCAAACATAAGAAAAGTGTTTAGGCCAGGCATGGGGGCTCACGCCTGTAATCCCAGCACTTTGGGAGGCTGAGGCGGGCAGATCACCTGAGGTCAGGAGTTCAAGACCAGCCTGGCTAACATGGTAAAATCCCATCTCTACTAAAAATACAAAAATTATCTGGGCATGGTGGTGCATGCCTGTAATCCCAGCTACTCAGGAGGCTGAGGCAGGAGAATCACTTGAACATGGGAGGTGGGATCGTGCCACTGCACTCCAGCCTGGACGACAGAGTGAGACTCCGCCGCAAAAAACAAAACAAAACAAAACTAAGCAGTGTTTATAAAGTGCTGAGGAGGCAAAAATCATGAAAAAGTCTACTATGTGAATGTTTACATTTGTATGATTTTCTGAATCAAGGTTCTTAGTTTTCATCAGAATTTCTAAGAGATCCCTAATCTCCACTATTAAGAATCATTGTCACATGGGCTCCCCTTGTATAAGCACATATTTGTGTACTTGAGTCCATTATATATGAATCCATTATAGTTTTCAGAATTGAGGGCTATGAGGTACAATTATCTCTACTCCAATATTATAAACAATTAGTAAAAATCAGATGAATATTGGAGTGCTTGCTTTCTTTTTTTGAGTGATATTTTTGTTCCATTATTAAATCTCTGTTTTGTGTTCCTTTTTGGGAGGACGAAAAAGAACAAAGTTCACTGAAGCCTTGATTAACAAGGATATTTATTTTAATAGATTTTGTTTGTTTGACTTCTGCTTTGAGAATACCATAACAAAAACAAAAGAAAACACAAATCACAGAAAGCTCCCAATAAGAATTCATTCTAAAAATATGCTTTCAGAGAAGGCTTAGAGTAAGAATACATCAGCTCAATTTTCTAGAATTTCCAATACTTGATATGCAAGCAAATTCTTTGGAGACTCAATAAATGCTCAAGTATACAAAAAATAAATAAACTTTTCTCACTATATCATGACGGATGGCAGGAATGCTGAGTAAAACATTTTGGGAGATTTCACATGAAAAATAAGATTAGAACTCAAAGGAATCTCAAATCTAAGGTGCAGAGAAGGCATGTTTTGTGCAAGACCAGCAAACTCATGGCAGAGAATGAACTGGAATTGAAGACTTCTGATTCCCAACCTGGTGTCCTTTCTTCTAAAACACCCCAGGAGGGTTTGTAACAATGATTTTGTGCAAGTTAGTTACTGCTATAAATGAACCACTCCAAAATTTAGTGGCTAAAACAACAACAAAAAATCATTCATTAATGCTTACAAGTTTGCAGATTGGCTAGAAAGTTCCACTGCTTTGGGCCAGCTCTGCTACCTTAGCTGGGCTCACTCAGTGTGCTGTCAGCTGCTGCTTGGTTAGGTGGCTGAACTGATCCTGGTTGGGCTCTATCGTATGTTTGGTCCTTCAGCTGGGAAAATGAGGTCAACTCTGCTTTATGAGGTTTCTCTTCCTCCAACAGGCTAGCAAAGGCGTAAAGTCTCATGGTGTTAACAGGATTCCAAAAAAAAAAAAAAAAAAAAAAGAGGCCTAATCTGGGACCTGGAATAATAGAGTAACTCACTCTCTTAGGTGAGGCCTATCTTAAGACCAGCCCAGATTCAGGGATAGAGAAGAGACATGGCTTCTTCATGGCAAGATCTGCAAAGTCACATTATAAAAATACATGAAGGCTGTGAAGAATTAGTGCCTTTTTTTTTTTTTTTTTGCAACTAATCTACCACGGGTTAATTAATTTATTCAACCTTTATTAATTGTCATTCATTGTGCCTGGCCCAGTGCTACTATAAGTCCTGGGGATAAAATAAAGAATAATTGATCTTATACTTATTTCTTAGCAAAAATATAATATAATCAAAACATCTGTTCCCTTAGGCAATTTGATGACCAAGGGTCAGATTTTATACCACTGTCCAGAAAGCCATTAGTGATTAAATTTGGTATTATACCTTCTATTAAAAATACACATAGAAATTCAGGAGTAATTTAGAGTGGATAAATTAAAATTGGCATTGTTGAGAATAATTGACTTCTCAGAGGTGCAGCCAACAGGGAACTGTCAAGCTAGATGAGTTTTTACACATCTTAGAGAGAAACTGGAGCTCTAGGTGCTAAATTTAGCTTACAAGGATATCATACATACATTTGACAACTAGAAGGTCTTTAGATTATAGAAGAAGGTTTTGCCATCCCTACCTGATATTTTTCTATCTAGTTGCTATGAGTGTAAGGCTATGGAGTGTCCCCAAACAACAAATGAGCCACTTCATTTTTAGACGTTGATTGGCTACTTTCTCCAGGAGATTAAGAGTAAAAATTTCATGTTAACCAGATGCAGGGCCAGGTCTGGGTATCACTGAATGTGTTTTTCAGAAAAATAGTTTAAAATGTTCAAATATATCCAGTAGGAACTCAGTAACTCTTCTGAGACAACAACTAAAGTACTGGATAAAATAGAAACACAAAACCTTTTAAAAATAATGAAGATACAAGATAGCGTGTAATTATCAGGCCAAACTCTAAGGGGAATCTCGAATTCACAGAGGTAAGTAGAGCACTGAAGCCATTGTTTACCAATCCTGGCAAATTTGAACTTCAATTTTGATGGCCCCATGGGACAGATAAAAATGAAAGTCTAAGTTAATTTAAATCAGAAAGTCTAATAGGAGGTCATTTGACCATTAAACAGGTGCCCCAAAGGGTTCAAAATTAGGATAAAGAAAAATTAGAAGTAATCTTAACATTGTCTTTATGATAGGGCCTACAAAGAAAATTTCTTTGATTCTCAAATAGGAAAAAAGTTTTCCCAAAAAGGCTGCTGCAAAACTGATCTCACAAGAAATTGTATTCTTAAAATGAGATATTGTATACATTAGTGGTTTAGAGACATTAAAAAACCAAACCAAATCAAAAATAAACAAACAAACACTAAAGAGATTTAGGTTAGCTACTCCCCTAGGCACCATGTAGAAACAAACATGAATTCTTTCTGTGTTCTTTCATCTTCTTTCAGAAGGCACTTCCATCCTAGGTCACAGAGAATGGCCATAAATAATTTTTCAAGGAAAATAAGTACTATTCAGCAAAAATTAAACATACAAGAAAATAAAGCACTTTAAGCAAGAACCAGTAGAAACTAACCTGTGAAACTGACATTTATAAAACATCTTACCCTACTTAAAGGAAAAAAAGACAAGTAGAAATAATTTTCAGGGAACAGAAAACTATGAAAAGTGACCTAGCACTTCCAAGAGAATACCAAAATAAATGTCTAGAAATAACAATGTGCAAGAGCGGAAATAAAAAGCAAACAACTCAATAAACAGATTTAACAGCAGATTAGACACAGCTGAAAAGAGAATCATTAAACTGGAAGATAGATTGGGAGAATTGGGAACTAGGAAGCTAACTGAAAATGGTAGTTTTCACAGAGGCCATTATAAAGTTGATGTGCTGAATGACATAAGAAGGAACTTGCAAAAAGCAGATAGGATTTGAGAGGTCATGGACAGCTGGAATAGCTAACTTGAGTGGTTATCTAATCTCCCTTTGCATTATGCAGTGCTTAGACAGGCAGTAAATAAGATAAACAGCATAGACAATGGCTTTCTTTCCTCAGAATTAGAATCCAGCACATAATAAGTAGAGTAATCCAATATACTGGACCACAGACTACCATAATGGGCCATTGGAATAGAAAGGACAGTGTATGGCATTAAGCATATTAAGGTAAATATTCAGGTATGCCCAAATCCCAGAAGAAGAAGAAGGGCAAATGTGGAAATTTAAGAAAACATTATCAGCAAGGTTTCAAGCACTGAGAAGAAAAATAAGTGGTCAACATGGGAATCTCTAAGGGAGCTCTTTCTTCATCATAGTTGGCCCATGGAACAACCTTTTATTTTCGTGTTGTATATGTATGTATTCCTTCAGGTCTTAAAGGACATTTTGGATAAGCTCAGTCATTCTGGGTATAAATGATTATCTTCATGATTCAGAAGTTTTGGTAGGATGTTTTTATGTAACTCAATAGTTCATTTCTTTAGTGCTCATCTGCTAAGAGAAACTCACTTATTTTCAGTTATAGCTAAATTTCAAGAGGCTTACATAGTGCTAAGATGTGCCAGAGGAGAACCCACTGATCCTCAATGTCATCTTTCTATGCAGGCCTCTACTGAGACATCCACCACTCTACCTTGTTGTTGTCCTCCTTGTCTGGTTAGATTCAATGGTTTTCACTGCTTTATCTGTTTTAATCTTGAGAATCCTGGAATTTTTCTGTAGTTTCCATGCCACACTAGAATATAGGAATTTATTGAAGCCACCTTAGTACAATTTGCTAAGGTTGACTGTGGTCCCTCTGAGATCTCGTTCTTTCTTTGGTGTTTTGCATAAAGAAACTAAATTCCTTTCTCAAGAACCTCTGACGTCTATACTTTTAACATACTCCCCCCTCCTCCACTCCCCGCCTCCAAGTCTGTTTATTTTGTTTATTTTTCCCAGATCAGGCAGAGATTATTTTGTTTCATGATTTCTTTCAACGTTTTGTCCATAACTGGAATCTTTCCATTCCTCCAATTATTCAGGCTTTTGAATGAGAAAGACCAGGAAGAGATTCAGACTTTCAGCTTTCCACCTTACTGCTTTTATTCTCTGAGATGTGAAACACAGAAAGGCTTGACTTTTGAGTAAATGAAAGATCCGATGGTGTATTAGTCTATTCTTGCACTGCTATAGAGAAATACCTGAGGCTGGGCAATTTATAAAGAAAAGAGGTTTAATTGGCTCACAGTTTGGCAGGCTGTACAGGAAGCATAGTGCTGACATCTGCTCAGCTTCTGGTGAGGGACTCAGGGAGCTCTTACTCATGGTAGAAGGCAAAGGAAAAGCCAGCATGTCAAATGTTCAGAGTGGGCGCAAGAGACAGAGAGAGAAATGAGGTCTTAGATGTTTCAACAGCTAGGTCTCATGTGAACTGAGCAAGAACTCACTTATCTCCAAGGGGATGGTTCTAAACTATTCATTAGAGATCTACTCCCATGATTCAATCACCTCCCACCAGACCCCACCTCCAACGTTAAGAATCACATTTCTACATGAGCAACATGAGATTTGGACAGGACAAACATCCAAGCCATATCTGATAGGGACAATACTATATTACTTAATATTTTTGAAATTATCTAGCTACTTATGTTTGGAAGCAGTACTGTCCTGGATCCAGGCAAGAGAAGTGCTTGCCTTGGGTCTCATGCTTTAGAGGTCTTAACTCTGGCCTTTGCCTGGTTGTGTCTCCCCCACAAGGAGAAATCTGTTTGGCCTAATGCCAAACTGGTGGCAACATACCCTTTTTAGACTATAACCAGCACCCTAGAATTCCTGGCTCAAATGTTTACAAACTCAATTCTAGGGCTGGCATAGACTTCTTCCCTGGGTCCTTCCATTTGAGGATGAGTCAAGCTATAATTATGGTCACATATAAGTCTCAGAGTTGGGCAAGGGGGTGCCTTGAGGTTTAACAATTAAAGATCTATAATTCCTAGTGCATAGGTAGCTTTATGGAAACCAGTTTACCTAACTCTTCTCTGTATGTTACTTACAGATGGAATGCAACCTTTCTTGAAATGTTGAGTGTTAGGATGTAGCCGTTAGCCTTCTTCAGAGATCACCTGAGAAAAATCTCTATTCACCTAAAGAGTTTTTTCGTTTCTGCCTGGCGATGCTTTCTCGCCACAGGAGCATACTTGGCTAACAGATTGCACAAGTTGGAAGCGTTAAGGAGCTAGTGCCTGAGCACAAAGCTTCAACCAATGGGAAATCGTGGGTAAATGTCTCAGCTTCTTCATGTCTTGGTGAGTTAACTGTGAGGGGTGCACCTAAGGCCTTTTGAGTTTGATTGGGGGGCTTGAACACTTTTGTTCACAGTGATAACCCAGTCATCAGAATAACTTTCCTTACATCCCCATCTCACTTAAAGAAAATAGAAGAAATTAAGAAAATAGAATAAATCAACTGGGAATTGAGGGAAATTTTAGGGTCAGGTCTTTAATCTGTGACAGTAATAAACAGGGAAATGAAAAGATGGGAAAAGTAGAGACTTTGTAATGTGTTGAATCAATCCTAGTTTGGCATTTTTAATAAAGCTTTTAGTACAAACTCATCTCCCAAATAAACTACTTGAACTCATAAACTGTCTCTTGGGCTATATCCTAGGTTCCAAAACTTGGAGTGGCCTTTTGCTGCATGTAAGTTGCAAGTGAGGATAAAAAGATGGTAAATGCCATTCGATGCTGAAGACCCTCTACCACAATCTGGGGTTTGTGTGTGTGTGTGTGTGTGTGTGTGTGTGTGTGCGTGCAAATGGACCCTTCCTTCTGTCAAACTGTGTTGAGGTAGAGACACAGAGTTTGAGTAGAGGCATAGAGAGTGGACTTAAAGATATACTTACCTGGGAATGATTATCACCAAGAAACATGCACTTTAAGTCTGACTGAGCCTATGGCAGAATCAATGCCTGGAATATAGTAGGTGTTTATTAAGTATGTGTTGAGTGAATATATTACTGGGAAATATGTTGTTAAAGGTGTAGCTGTAGCCTCTTCCAGTGTAAAGATAATTCTATTTTTGCCTGCTTTATTTGTGAGCCTTTGGGTGGCTGAATGAAGCAATACTAGAGCATTCAGAAAGAACACAGTGATTCACATTGTAAAAATTAAAGGATTCATGCAAAGGTTAAAGATGGTTCAAGAAAATAGAGTAAATCCAGAGATGAGAGTGAGGGGAGAAAAGGCAAGAGCTGCACAAGCTGGGTTTTAAGGGCGGTTTTGGTGGCAGTTTCTTTATCAGTGACAATCACGAGAGAGACAAATAGGGGGTGAAAGTAATTTTAAGAGACTATGGTAGATTATGAATCAAGTCTTACTTGGGCACTTTTTGTAGTAAGTTTAGTACAAACTTATCTCTGCTTTCCAATGATTTTTCTGGTCTTGGGGCATTTTTACTTTGAATATAATGCTGCCTGGAGATTGTGCTTTCTGTTGGTTTTAAATAAATTAATGTACAACCATAGGTTCTTATAGAACAGGTAGTTTTGGAAGTAAAAAAAGAAAGAAAATTATGATATTTCACTGATTCTAAGACATACTTTTGCTTTTAACCTTCTCAAAATTGAATTGGATGCCTTTATGTTTGATGAGGAGTCATAATTTAATTGGTAATTTGTTTTCCTTTGTTATTGGTGTGTTTCCTATTGACACATTGAATTTCTTGACAGCATCAGTTGGATAATGTGTTACGTAATTTGCATCAACTTTTAAAGTCTGTGGGGCTAAGATTGCCAGTGCAATATTCAAACTTTCACTTGCCCTTAAGTGAAGCTGAGACATTTACCCACGATTTCCCATTGGTTGAAGCTTTCTGCTCAGGCACTAGCTCCTTAAATTTCTTCTATAAGAAATTTACTAGATCCGAGTTAATGCAACTCACATTTATCAGACTTTTTATGTACTCTAATTTTAGAAGAAAGAGAAGTCTGGGGAAATAAACAAATATTTGACATTTAGTAAAACAATAAGCAGACAAATGGCTTTCTGGATTCACGTAGAAAACAACCAGGACAATTTCCTGCACAACCTACAGCTATTCAGTAGCCTCGAATAAATAATAATTGAAAGAGCCTTCCTTAGATGAGGTTTTGTGATGGACAGTCGCAAAATTACCAGAGGCCAAAAATCAAGAAAGGAGACCTAGATTTAAAAATAAATATTCAACCAATTAAAACTGGGCAAAGGATTTGAACAGACATTCCACTGAAGGAGAGATACATATGGTCAAGATACACAACATATTAGTTACTAGAGAAATGCAAATGAAAATCACAGTGAGACATTATTCCACACACACTAGGGTATTAATAATCAAAAAGACAGAAAACAAGTGTGAGCAAGAATGTGAGATTGGAAGCTTCATACATTGCTGCGTATTTAAAGCGGTACAGCCACTTTGCAAAACAGTTTGGCAGTTCCTCAAAGAGTTAAACATAGAGTTACCATATGACCCAGCAATTCTGCTCCTAAGTATATACCCAAGAGAAGCTGAAAACATGTTTCCACATAAAAACTTGTATGCAAATGTTCATAGCAGCATTATTCATAATAACCAAAAAATGGATGCAACCCAAATGTCCATTAGGTGTGAATGAATAAACAAAATATATTTCCAATAAAATATTATCCAACTATTAAAAAGAGTTAAATACTGATAGATGTATCTTGAAGACTTTATGCTAAGTGAAAGAAGCCAGATGGAAAAGGTCACATAATGTATAAATCCAATTGTATGAAATGTCCAGAATAGACAAATCCACAGAGACAGAAAAAGAATTAATGGTTTTCATGGTCTGAATAGAGAATGTTTGGGGGAGAGAATGAGAAATGTTTTTTCATGAATATGAGGTTTCTTTTTGGGGTGATGAAAATGTTCTGAAATTAGAGTGATGATTAATGAGAAACTGTGATTATACTAAAAACCACTGAAGTACGTACTTTGTAAAACAGTGTACTTTATGGAACATGAATTATAAAGTTGTTATTTTAAAAATTAGCTAGGTTGTGCACACCTATAGTCCCAGCTACTTAGGAGGCTGATGTGGGAGGATTGCTTGGGCCCAGGAGTTTGAAACTGCAGTGAGCTATGAATGCACCACTGCACTCCACACTGGGTGACCAAGTGAGACTATGCCTTTTTAGAGATTGTGCCTCTAAAAAATTAAATACAATATTAAAAAGAATAAAAGATCCAGAATCAGAGAGAAACATAAAACAAACAAACAGATAAAATATCCAGAGTGCTCAAAGAAGCAATTTAACAATACATAAATGTTCATGGGCAAGAATTTCTCCTGAATTTTCTCTTGTGGGCCAAAAGAGGCTGCTTGGTAACCCCAGGATCTAAGGTGAGCCCCACTTTCTTCACCAGTGTCTCAAAAATAATATTTGGTTTCATCAGTTACTAGCTCTTTCATGTTTTGGAGTTGGTACCGTAAGTCAAAGGCAAAGAGTGTGGCTCCTGTGTAGTCTAGCCTTACTATTATAGTGTTGCTGATTCAGAAAGTACCTAAATAGCATTGTAGCTTTGACTTAATGACATTTATTATTGAGATGATTGAGATATCAGTTGTTTCTTTTTCTGGTTTTGTTCTTGTTTGTTGTTTGTTTTTTTTTTTTCGTTGTTGTTTGTTTGTTTCTGAGACAGGGTCTTGCTCTAAGTCTCCCAGGTTAGAGTGCAGTGGTGCAATCATGGCTTACTGCAGTATTGAATTTCTGGGCTCAAGTGATCCTCTTCAGCCTCCCAAGTAGCTGGGACTACAGGTGCATGCCACCATGCACAGCTAATTTTTTCTGTTTTAGGAAAGGGAAAAACATTTCTATTTAAGGCTGGGCGCAGTGGCTCACGCCTGTAATTCCAGCACTTTGGGAGGCCAAGGCGGGTGGATCACAAGGTCAGGAGATTGAGACCATCCTGGCTAACATGGTGAAACCCCGTCTCTACTAAAAATACAAAAAAATTAGCCAGGCATGGTGGCGGGTGCCTGTAGTCCCAGTTACTCAGGAGGCTGAGGCAGGAGAATGGCGTGACCCCAGGAGGCAGAGCTTGCAGTGAGCTGAGATCACGTCACAGCACTCCAACCTGGGCAGCAGAGCAAGACTCCGTCTCAAAAAAAAATTCTATTTAAAATAGGAAAAATGATACTGGGTCTCACCATGCTTCCCAGGCTGGTCTTGAACTCTTGAGCTCAAGCAATCCAACCACCTCTGCCTCCCAAAGTGTTAGGATTACAGGCATGAGCCTTTGCACCTAGCCAATTGTTTATTTTCCTGTAATGTAGTACTAATAGCTAGATAAGGAAATGGATTTATTCACTATAAACACAGTATTTATTAAGTTATGATATTAGGTTGAGTGTGCAGATTCATCGTAAATGAGACATGACATCTGGCATCAAAGGTGTCCGTGGAGGATGTATTTTAGTAGGAAGGCCATTACATGGAGTTGGTATGCACTCTCTATGTGGAAGAAATAACAAGGGGTTGTTGGATTGATTGCCTTAGTAACAACCCTGTGTCTACATCCTTTTCCTTGTGACATTGGAGGCTCCTTTTATACTTTATCTGGGCTGGCCTTTTGGCTTATTTTCACCAATAGAATCTGGTAGAAGTGACGGTGTATGGTTCTGAGTTTAGACTTCAAGAGACCTCGAGCACTTTTATGTGTTCTTTATATCCTGCCTCTGATGTGTGAAAAAGCCATACATTTCGTACAACTGGATTTATACAACATGTGACCTTTTTCATCTGCCTTCTTTCACTTAGCATAAAGTTTTAAAGATTCATCTGTGTTTTAGCATGTGTCAGTATTTAACTCTTTTTAATAGTTGGAGAATATTTTATTGGATACACATTTTATCTCCTGGAGGATGAGAAATCCTATGAATTAGAGTCATGTCAGCCCAGTTGTTCCAGCCAAGGCCCCAGACATATCAATGAGCCCAGCCATGATCAGCCACCAGATAGCTCTCGGCTTACCGTAACTGCATAGATGAGCCCAGTTGAGACAAGCCCAGCCCAGCTTAGATCAGCAGAGCCATCTACCCATCCATAGGCCCACAACCAGTAGTAAGTGGTAGTTATTTCAAACACCAACTTTTGCTGTTGCTTGCTATGTAGCTGTGGGTAACTGATACAGGATGCATTGGGAGAATAGATGAAGGGGTTTGAGAGAAGCTTTGGTGGTTCCTAGAGGAATTGACATTTATGTTATAAACTGAAACATAAATAGAAGTTAGCCAAGGAAAGGAGGGAACCAAAGGAATTCTCTCTCTCTCTCTGTCTCTGTGTGTGTGTGTGTGTGTGTGTGTGTGTGTGCGTGCGCGCGCGCTGGGGGAGTGATTTAAGAGAAAGAGAAAGGATGAATGTAAGTAGTTTAAAGAAATGGTAGTTAAAAAGCCCGTGAGGTGGAATGGCCCATAAGGTTGCATAGGCTGGAGTGTGATTTGTAATACTGGTTTTGTTCACCGATGTAGAAAACAAAGGAGGTGGAGCAGCTTTGAAGGTAACACAAATTCAGCTTCATGCATACTGTGTGCGGCAGATTATGTTTTTTAAGACGGTCATGCCTATATTCATTCCATCCCTCATGTACTTCTTCAGGGTGATCAACTGTGTTCCCAAGGTAAGATGGGGTCTATGTTTGTTACTGCACCTTGAATCTGGGAAGAGGTTTGTGATAGCACCAACGAATAGAGTCTGACATAAGTGATGTATGTAACTTTGAGGCTTGGTTATAAAAATGTTGACGGTTTCTGTCTGGCTCTCTCAGGAGGCTCTGCCTTGGAATCCAGCTACCATATTGTGAAAAAGCCCAGGCCCAGGCTTCTCCATAGAAAGGGCATGAGCAGGTGTTCCACCCCAGAGCCCCAGCTATGCTCCCATTTGATACATCAACCACTAGATGTGTGAGTGGATTCTAGCCCAAGACTTCTAATCTTCTGACTGAGGCCCCAGATATCATAGAGACAAGCCATATCTGCTTTGCCCTCTCTGAATTCCTGACTCAAAAAAGCTATGAGATAACATTTGATAAAATTCAGCATCCCTTAGTGATAAAAGCCCTAAAAAAACTGGATATAGAAGGAAAAGCCATATATGACAAACCTATAGCTAGTATCACACTGAATTGAAAAAAATGGTAAGTCATTCCTCTAAGATCTGGAACAAGACAAGATGTCCACTTTCACCACTGTTGTTGAACATAGTACTTTAAGTCTTAGCTAGAACAATCAGACAAGAGAAGGAAATAAAGGGCATCCAAATTGGAAAGGAAAAATCAAATTACCATTGTTTGCAGATGACATAATCTTATATTTGTAAAAAGCTAAAGACTCCACCAAAAATTATTGGAACTGAGAAACAAATTCAGTAAAGTTGCAGGATATAAAGTTAACATACAAAAAAATTAGCATTTCTATATGCCAGCAGTGAACAATCTGAAAAAGATATCAAGAATATAGTCCCATTTATAATAGCTACAAGTAAAATACTTAGGAATAACTTTAAGCCAAAGAAGTGAAAGATCTCTACAATAAAAACTACAAAACATTGATGAAAGAAATTGAAGAGAACACAATAAAAAGGAACAATATTGCATGTTCATGGATTGGAAGAATCAATATGTCCATACTACCCAAAGCAATGTACAGATTCAGTGCAATCTCTATCAAAATACCAATGACATTCTTCACAGAAATAGAAAAAAAATCCTAAAATTTATATGTAACCACGAAAGACCCAGTATAGCTAAAGCTATCATGAGCAAAAAGAACTGGGGAGGCTACATTATCTCACTTCAAATTATACTATAGAGCTATAGTAACCCAAACAGCATGGTGCTGGCATAGAAACAGACACATTGACCAATGGAACAGAGTGGAGAACCCAGAAATAAATCACTACATCTACAGTGAGGTCATTTTCAACAAAGGTGCCAAGAACATATGTTGGAGAAAGGACAGTCTCTTCAATAAATGGTGCTGGGAAAACTGTATATCCATATGCAGAACAATAAAACTTGACCTCTATCTCTCACTACATACAAACATCAAATCAAAATGGACTAAAGACTTAAATCTAAGACCTGAAACTATGAAACTACTAAGAGAAAATATTGGGGAAACTCTCCAGGATATTGAAATGGGCAAAGATTTCTTAAGGAATACCCCGCAAGTGCAGGCAACTAAGGGAAAAATAGACAAGTGGGATCACACAGATTAAAAATCTTCTACACAGAAAAGGAAACAATCAACAAAGTGAAGAGACCATCCACAGAATGGAAGCAAACATTTTAAGACTTCCCAGCTCACAAGGGATTAATAACCAGAATATATAAGTAGCTCAAACAACTCTATAGAAAAAAATGTAATTATTCAATTTAAAAATGAGCAAAAGATCTGAATAGACATTTTTTCAAAAGATGACATACAAACGGCAAACAGGTATATGAAAATGTACTCTACATCATTGATAATTAGAGAAATGCAAATAGAACTACAATGAGATATTATCTTATCTTATCCCAGTTAAAATGGCTTTTATCCAAAAGACAAGCAAAAATAAATGCTGATGAGAATGAGGAGAAAAGGGAAGCCTTGTACACTATTGGTGGGAACGTAAATTGGTGCAAGCACTATGGAGAACAGTTTGGAGATTCGTCAGAAAGCTAAAAGTAGAGCTACTATATGATCCAGCAATCCCATTTCTAGGCATATACAAAATAAAAGAAATTAGTACATTGAAGAGATATCTGCACTACTGTGTTTGTTGCAGTACTGTTTACCATAGCCAAGATTTGAAAGTAACCTAAGTGTCCATCAACAGATGAATGGATAAAGGAAACATGGTAACATATACACAATGGAGTTCTATTCAGCCATTAAAAAATGAGATCCTGTCATTCGCAACAATGTAGATGGAACTGGAGGTCATTACAGTAAGTGAAATAAGCCAGGCACAGAAAGATGAACTTCACATGTCCTCACTTATTCATGGGATATAAAAATTAAAATAACTGAACTCATGAAGATAGAGAGTAGAAGGATGGTTACCAGACGCTGGGAAGGGTAGTTGGGGAAAAGAGGGTGTAAGGATTATTAGTATGAGCAAAAATGTAGTTAGATAGAATGAATAAGATCTAGTGTTTGATAGCACAACAGGGTGACTACAGTCAATTAATTTATTGTGCAATTAAAAATAATTAGAAGAGTATAATTGGATTGTTTCTAAGACAAGGAAAGGATAAATGCTTGAGGTGATGGATACCCCATTTACCCTAATGTAATTATTATACATTTTATGCCTGTATCAACATATCTCTCTCATGTACCCTATAAATATATATACCTACTATGTACCCACACATTTTTTTTGAAAAGCTAAGAGATAACAGATAATTCTGATTGTTTTAAGCCCTTAGATTTTAGAGTCATTTGTAACACAGAAGTAACAAATACACTGTATTTGGGGTGTCTCTGGAACATTCACATAAAACTCACACATACATTTCTTATCCTATCAACATTGTAAATGCTTTTAAAATCTGTTCTATAAGAACATTTACATCAAGTGCTCTGTCAATTCTTGTCACTGCAACTATTTGCCAAAAAACCTTTGACCGTTTTGCTTTGCTTAACTTTGGTCAAGGAAGACAGAGAGAAAGGAAGGAAGAGAGGAAGGAAGAGAGGGTCTCCATTATGGAAACAATGGCAAGTGTAATGCCACTCCTGGATGGAGGGTGGCAGAATGACAGCAATGAACACTGTGTCCTCTGGCACACCCAATATCCTTTACGGGCATAGATGTGCCCTGTCAGAATGGGCACGATGGCCCTAAAGACTGGCATTATGTCTGCTCCCACCACTTTCCCTGTCAAAAGAAGGTTGGCTCTGACACCAAGAAATAACAGCTGGATTGTGTTAAGAAATTTTTATTGTTTCCTTTGGATTTGTGATGAAAGCACATAAAATTACAAGTGGAAGAAACATCATGCCACAAAATTGCATAGAATTATTACAAAAATGTGAATTATGCATTTTAAATAATTTGAGATAGAAGAACCAAAATATGTACATTTTAAGAGCTTCAAATACTTTGTCCTATCTTTTTTTCTTCTTAAAAGGCAAGAATCACAATGTCCAATCCATCACAAACAATATTAATACAGTGCACAAGCGCAACATTAAATTCAAAGTAATGCAAGCAATGGCCCTTTTTTTGGAATTATTTAAAGACAGCTTATCTACTACAGGAGTATTAATTAATGTGTGGTGATACTCAAATTTTAAAATGAAATGTAAAAAACCAAAAACACATGGCATGTCATTAGAACTTTGAAAATTGGTATACATGGCCAAAACCATGCTATTCTCAGTAGTGTACAGGTATCAGAGAGACACAGTCTAATTTAATACACAGCTCTACTCTCTATTATAGGAAAAACCACAGTACAGATTTTCACACATTCAACAAACAACAAGGCAAATACATAAAGGCACAAAACTGCACATCATACAGACCCCTTTTCTTTATCTTAGTCTATTTCAAGTAATATTAATATTATTAAATGATAGTATCATTGTAGTAGTTTCAATGATGCAAGATGGACAGTGTTACACACTACCCCACAACTGCAAAAAGTGTCATTGTACAGATATAAAAATGTGATTACAGTAAATGGCCAAATACAAACATATTGTAAAATGACTAAATTCACTAAGATAATGAAATCCAACTACCAAAACAGTTTTGTGTAAGTCAAGGTTATTCAACTTTATTCTATCTCTGGACTAAAATGTGATACGATGTTCTGCAATAATCACCATTGTGTTTGGTTATGAATGCTATTATTAGTTCATTCTTCTGTAATTTCAGACAGTCTGTAATTTTGTTTATAAAAATGCAGCATTCAATTTTGACCGTTCTCGCTTCTTTATGATTAATGCCTTTCTTTCAAAGTGCAAAAGTAGAATGATTTACAAAAGATTTCTTTTTCAGTGGAAGTTTTATTAAGTGTCTAATGAACACCCCAAACCCTTCAGATCAAAATATAATAATCTCCAAAGAGGATGTGATTTTCCCCTTGCGTCTTACTAGATGTGTTTTTTTAATCAAACACTGTTTCCTTATGTTTGAACTAAGCCTTCATTTTGATTAAAATTTAATTGTGATCTCTAGTTATTGCTTAAAGTTAAATAAAATAATTTTCATAAAAATATTAAATTCTTGAAACACAATTTTCAGGACACAACTGGTTTTTGCGTTTTAAGATATTTCGCTAAGCTACAATCAGACAGGTTTATTTTAAAGTAAAATAAAACTGTGATCATCTGGCTTCTGGGTTTTAACTTCAATACTCATGTGTTACTTTCTAAGTTACATTTTTCTATATATTATTGTTTTTCTTTTTTCAGAACTTTCAATCATGCTTTTTATCAGTTTTACCTTGATGTAATTTGTTTCTCTTATGCCACCTAAAATAGGAACTTGTAAAGACACAGTTAAGTGAATTAAATGTACTTAGTAAATATAGAATGAAAGTTTTTTTATGTTAGAATAAAATAGAAATGTTTCAGACTTAAAAATTATGGAAGATTCTAATAAATGTCCCTATTTCTGTCCTAATTTTTTGACCATTAAAACAAGCTTAAAATCTGATGCTTAACATTTAATTTTTGATCTTGCAAAATATAAATCAAATACATATAATAAGTTCTAAATCTACTTCAGTTTGCATCAATGGCTCCATCAATTATTTCTTAGCATCTCCATATAATTTAACATCCATGTAATCTAGATGTTTGACCCTTTTCTTCTCTATCCATTTGTCCCTGATTTTGGTTTTAAGTCTTGTGGAAGAGATTTGGGTCATTGTCAATTAATAAACACATATCTACACTTATGTGTGTGTGTATGTGTATATGCACTTACATGACTAAGTGGGTACATATATACATGGAGATAATACCTATCATTTACATGTGAGTCTTTGTATTCTCTAGATAAATATTCAATCTCCCTCTCTATATTAAAAATAAATGAACCATAAAAAATGTCAAACAACAAAATAACCACTGGAACCTGTTCACTCTGATTGAATATCTGCTTAACATATGTCAGCTCAACTATTTTTATTCAACAGACCATTTGTAGTTATTTGATCATTTCAGGCGAAAAACCAATGAATACCCAGACTCTGAGTGCAAATAGTCAATGCAAACAGCACACTGCCTGGAAGTGTGTGGCTGACTTGTTGATGCAGCCAAATGTACAATCCATATTGCTAAGTCTTGGGATGGCTTCACTGGGCAAGGATACAGTCAAGTGATTTTTTTTTTTCCAAATAGAAAACAAACGTATTTGAATCACTACGGTATCTAATAAAACCATGTCAGCAACAAATACATTGATGACTCTATGATAAATAAATTAGCAAACTGCAAGTCACTGGTGCTTGCAAAGCGAAGGATGAAACAACGTAATATGCACGTTGACTTGAAGATAATGGTAGTTGAGGGGCAGTTAGAAAAAAAATACTCAAAGTAGGCTGTTCAATAGTGTTAAATAATGCTATGCATTTCTCAAACTATTTCTATGACTTTGAAATACTTTACACCAGAGCTTCGAATAAAAACATGAGCTCGATTTTCTTCAAAGAAGACACTCTCCTTCATTAAAAGTTCCATGGAGCCTGCGAGTTGCTTGCTTTGAATTTACTATTGGAAAGAAAACAAAAATCTCACATACATGCATTCTTTACTAGTAGACCTGCAGAGGTTTCCACATGACACATGGAGCCTGGGCATGGGACTTCTTCATGGATTCCTCTGGAACTCTCCCTTTGGTGTGGATTTTAGGCTAAGGGATGCTTCTCGGGAAGATGGTCCTGGGCAGTGATCTTTGTAATAAGAGAGAGTCCGATGTCGCTGGAGTGGCCATGCAATTTCTGAAGGCCTGGCAGGAGCATTCACAGAGGAGTATCAAATTCTTTTCCTGGGATGTCTCCTCCCAGCTCCTCACTGGAGGGAGACTTGTGGTTCACTTTTCCAGGGTCTGAGGACAGGGAGAGAGGGGCAGAACCGTGATTGCTGTCTTCACTGATCTTTCCTTTCATGGCTTCCTGCACGAATTCCAAAATCTCGAGGGGCAGTCTTTTGAATTTGTCTTGGTATTCTTGCTCCAGCTCCACCTGCAGCTGGGAGACATCAAGAGGGGAGATGACTTGAGGTTGTTTATGTTTCTTTTTTTTTAAATTATTATTATTTTTTATTATTATACTTTAAGTTCTAGGGTACATATGCATAACGTGCAGGTTTGTTACATATGTATACTTGTGCCATGTTGGCGTGCTGCACCCATCAACTCGTCAGCACCCATCAACTCGTCATTTACATCAGGTATAACTCCCAATGCAATCCCTCCCCCCTCACTCATAGGTGGGAACTGAACAATGATATCACTTGGACTCGGGAAGGGGAGGTTGTTTATGTTTCTATACCCACTCCCATAGAAACTCTCTGAAAGAGATATACAAAGGGGGCCGATGAATATATCAACTGAAAATATCATTCAACTACAGAGCAGATGTAACAAAGTTTAGTTGGACACGTCATTTGTCTGTAGCTGAAAGTCAACTTCAAGTTATGTGTGGCACAATAAGGCTAAAGACTCAGAATCAGATGAATAATGGTATCTACAAATGCACACACACACACACACACACACACGTGGGTCTTTTGAAAAAGGTGTCAGAGGCTGGGCGTGGTGGTTCACACCTGTAATCCCAGCACTTTGGGAGGCTGAGGCAGGTGGATTGCTTGAGGTCAGGAGTTTGAGACCACGCTGGCCAACATGGTGAAACACCATCTCTACTAAAATACAATACATTAGCTGGGTATGGTGGTGTGTGCCTGTAATCCCAGCTACTTGGGAGGCTGGGGCAGGAGAATCACTTGAACCCAGGAGGCAGAAGTTGCAGTGAGCTGAGATCACGCCACTGCACTCCAGTCTGGGCAACAGTGAGACTCCATCTCAAAAAAAAAAAAAAAAAAAAAAAAAAAGGGACAGAAAAAGAGAAAAAGGTATCAGAAAACTATAAATAAAATAAAATTATTTAAAAAAATATAAAAAGTAAAACGATCCAAAGTTTACATTTAGGGGTTGAAAAATATTGATAGGTGAGCGTTCCAAGGTCAGCCATGAACCTGGCTAGGGGAAGCTAAGAAGCTGAGTAGAGTAGACAGAGTAGTGTGGAGTGGACTTTGGGATGTGCAGCTTTAGTCAGAGGCTGGGAAGCCAATGCTGGGGTCTAAGGAGCAGCTCGATGCATTTTCACAAAGTAAACAAACTCATGTATCCAACTTGAAATTTTATTTTGACCGCTTTTGCCACCTCTTTATTTTGATTCATTTTTCATTCTAATTTTTATTTGCCTTGTAAACCATTCTAGCTACCCTTTAAACTGTCTTTTAATGTGTCTATTTTATGCCCTGGAGAATTTGCAGATGTTTTAAAGTCCTGGAAGCCTTTCTTCAAATGGAGACTTACGTGGATGTCTCATCATAAAATAGCATTAAAAACTGGGATTCTCTGGTAGACAGGGAGAGAAGCAGGGCAGCAGGGAGTGATGTCTGCTAGGGAGCTGTGCTGTGCTGAGTCCAAAAGAAGACCTTGAATTTTAAAGAAAATTATCTCTGTTTATCAATTGGTGAGCAGAGAGAATAATCCTTGAAACACCGTGTAAGGTTAAATGTTTCCCCCATACCTCCTTATTAGCTTGGAGGCAATTTTTAAGATATGGCCTTAACACCTGGACTTTTCCTCCCTGCTTTTCAAACTTTAAGATGCACACAAATCATCTGGAATTTTGATCTTGATTCTGTCCGACTAGGAGGCCTGAGTGGGGCCCGAGCTCCTGCGTTTCTCAACAGTTCTTGAGGGATGCCAACGTGGTTGATCTGCTTTGGCCACTCTGATAGCTCCCTGTCTGGGTTCTACTCTCAGCCCCCATTTCTACTTTTTATCTTGATCTTGGCTGTGCATCCTCCATCTGCAGTTGTCAGGGCAGCCTCTGGGGCTTGTTCTGATCCCTGGAATGCCAGGGTGAAGCCAGTCCCCAGGGCATCTGTCTCTCTGAGTCTTAGCCTCCTTCTAGACAGTGACAGCAGCTTGGGAACATCTTCTTTAGTTCAACTCCTTTCATTCTCACTTCTGTGCCACATACATTTTGCCAATACTAAATTATTTAATTTATATTAAGCAATCCCTTATCTATCCCAAAGTTCTGAAATCCAGAAATTTTCTTTTTTTTCCTTGCAAATTTGTGGCAAACTCCTTGACATGAACTGATATTGGGATGATACTGATACATAAAATATGTATAATTTCATGTATCCCCTGTCATATGACTATTCATGAACTTAACTGCAGACATATTAATTTGTTTGATTTTGAGGATTACTCAGGTCTCCCTGAAGTGTTATGCTCATGGTATATGCATCACATTGCCTTTCTAAAATCAGAAAAGTTAAAATTCTGAAAAACAGGCCCCAAGAATCTCAGATAATGGATTATGGATCTAGTTCAAATGACTTTTTTTTTCACATCAAAAGGTGTGTGACATGCACTCATATGTTTATCATAGCATTATTCATAATAGCGAAGACATTAAATCAACCTACGTACCCATTAATGGTGGACGCATAAAGAAAATATGGTACATATATAACATGGAATAGTAGGCAGCCATAAAAAGAATGAAATCATATCCTTTGCAGCAACATGGATGCAGCTGGAGGCCATTATCCTAAGCAAATTAATGTAGGGACAGAAAACCAAATACCACACATTCTCACTTATAAGTGGGAGCTAAACATTGGGTATTCATGGACATCAATATGGGAATGATGGACACTGGGGACTAATAGAGTGGGGTGAGGAGTTGGGGACAAGGCTTGAAAAACTAATTGCTGGGTACTATGTTCATTATCTGTGTGACAGGATCATTCATATCTCAAACCTCAGCAACACACAATGTACTCATATTACAAACCTGTACATGTACCTTCTGAATCTAAAACAAAAGTTGAAATTTCAAAAAATTTATAAATATTGTTTAAATATCAAAGAAAAATAAAAATAAAAAATAAAAATAGAAAATAAAAGAAAAATAAAAGTGGTATCTGGTAAAAATGGCTTAGACTGAGTATTGAAAATCAACTATTCTCCCCAAATGTAAAATGTGGGGTGTTTACGAATCTATTTGCTAGCACATAAATTCTTATAAGCTGAGGAGGAAACACGCTGTGAGGGGGCGCTCAGGGCCCTGGACTCATGTGGCTATGACGGAGCACCTTGTACAGGGCCCTGCTCTTCGTGTCAGCACATATGAGTCACTGGAGCATCAAACAGGAAGAAGACAACTGCCAGTTCTTTCCCTGCTGTTCCAACAATTTAGAAGGAAGTGGGGGTTTTTACAATGTCACACTCTTTTGCACAAGTGAAATCTTAGCCTGGTGTTTGACAGCTTCCATTTACTACCATTCAGACCTCATCATCAACTCACCTCAGTTTTAATTCAGTAACACATGTGTTTCCAAGGAAGATAGGGAAGGGAGAAAAGCAAGTAACCCTGTTTTAAGAAAACAAATTGCTGTTCTCTTATAGGTTGGACTGGGGGACCCTCAGCTATGGATATATTGTACCTGACCTAGCAGAAAATTTCTCTTAGGTTAATGCTCATTGGTGGACAAGACCCCATAGTGCTTAATAAGTGCTATTTCTTTAATTATTAAAAAAAGAAGTAAAATACAAGAAAATGTCAAATACCTAAACCAATGATTTTTAACATTTTTAATAATTTAATTCTAAGAAAAACTTACATTTCAGTAATTTAATTTTGATAATGATTTTTAAGAATTTATAATAATTGACCCAGTTGTGGCTAAGTTATAACTTTAGTAGACTTTTATCATGGGCTAGTAGTAGATTTTATCATATTCTAAACTAAGTCACTGCCTCATGACATATTAAGTGCCATATATTTCACACTTTTTAAAAAGCCGTTCAATTGTTAATGAATTAATTTCAAAATTGTATTTATTACATTCCAAGTTAGAGCTTTTGCTTTTTCTTCTTAAAAACTAAATACTTGTTCATTGTAAGAAAATATGAAAAGAATACAGGGTAATTCTGGCTCCATTCCAACAAAGGCCCATCCTTCAGTGGTCTAGAGCTATTCCAGACCAAGGGTTGCAAACTCAGGTGTTTACAGGGGCCAGGCTTCTTATTTTCATTACACATTTTCATCAGGCTGTGTGCAAGAAAGTGGGGGTCGTGGGGGTTCTGAAGAGCTAGAGATGACAGGCACTGTCTAAAGGGGGTACGAATAACTCGGTTCTAGCTGATGCTTGTCAGATTGAAAATTGAAGTCAGAAATCCACATCTTCATGTAAGAACCTGAGTTTGTTGTTGGCAATCAATTCAAATCACATTTGTCAGCGCCACTGGGCTCATGGAGAATTTACAACCTTCCCCCTAGCAGATTTAAATCTGGCTTTAACCAGGGGACTCCAGAAGTGAGGTCCAACTGTGGAATTCCAGTTTAGATCTTTCCTAATTTTCCTTCCCCACAATCCTAGGCTTAGATGGTCCTCCACAGATCACCAAGGCTTCCTCTTGATTGCCTCTGTTCTGGGGTTCAGCATCATCCTATCTAATTGCCACATTCTAGGTTTTGTACTCTAATATGTGTTGAATTTTTTATTCTGTGCAAGTGAAACAGTGTGTTAGGTGTGAATGGTAGATCAGTTGTGCAAATGGCAGTAATTCTTCACCCCTCCTTGTAATCATAACCTTAGTGGTGTGACTTTGCAGCTCATCCCATCCTAGCAAAGAATGGAGTGGATTTCTCTTCTTCTTGAATCTGGGGAGGCCTTGTTATTTGGTTCTGTCTAGGAGAATGTGTCAAAAGTATATGCTGTTCTGAGTCCAGACCTCACAAGGCCTTGTGTGCTTCTGCTCTCACAGTTAGAAGTTTACTCAGCCATCATGTGAACAAGCTCAGCCTAGCTTGCCAGAAGAGGAGACACATGGCTCAGTTATTATACCTTTTCCATCACTTCAATTAACTATCAGATACAAAAGTGAAGCTATTCTAAACCAGCTCGCCCCTAGCTGACCACCAGCTAAACACAGACATGAGCAAGCCTACTGAGATCAGGTGAGCCTGGTTCAGACCAGAACCACTCCATAGACTCATCAACTTAGCAAATGCTTATTGTTTTACTACTGACTTTTGTGGTTGGTTGTTAGGCAGCAGTATTATGGCCATAACTTCGAGTGAGGGGAACAGAAAGGAGTCTTATTATGTGGCCTGGCCCCATAAAATACTCATAAGCTAACTCAGCAGGCCCCATCCTTTCATTATTGTGGTCTCAAAGCTAACTCAGTAGGCCCCATCCTTTCATTATTGTGGTCTCAAAGCATATTCATGGGGAAAAAATCACCACAGGACAGATAGACTTTCAAGATACATGTGATTTTGTAGGCTATGCCTTAGAGCCTTTCTCGCATAACATTGTCAAACATGAGTTTGTTTGATCTTAAGTTGATAAGACCTCTTTTTGAGGTCTTATGAACAAGAAAGAGGAAAGAACATGATTGACTTTAACCTTTAAATTTAAGATGAGTTGTTATTATTATACTCAGATATTAATAAAGAAGAGTGTTGCCAGAGTTTGTTTTATTATAGGCCCAGTTCTTCAATTTGACTAGTCAGGCTCAAATTCTAAATTTCTCAGTTAACTTGATTTTCAAAAGATATTGCCCACTAGTCATTTTTGTGAACTCTGGGTAGTTAAGCAGGAAAAGGCAATACAGTCAAGTTCAAATGTATTCAATTCTGCCTATGTTATCAAATATTTTTGTACTTGGGATGCTTTTCTGACTCGGACATTCTTTTCACCTGTCTTTTTAAAAAGGCAGAGATTTGATCTAGTTAAGGAAAGCTTTTAGATGCATAAACATAAGTGAAGACCAAGGAGCAAGCAAAGTTACTCTTGAAGGTTAGCTTCCAATCAGAAAACAAACAAACAAAACCCAGTATAACATAAACGTGGCATAAATATAAGACAGGTTACTGAGTTATGAATCAGAGACAATCAAACCAATTTCCTAAGGAAACAAACTGAAACCAGAGAACAATAAGCTACAATGGAATAACAGAGGAACTGAGAAAACTTAAAAAAAAAACGCAGCTGGAGAATGTGCAGACAGATATTTGCAAGGTTTTCAAAATTTGGAATTCCACAGTCCAACTCAGGTCATTTTGCCCAATGAAGTCTATGAAAGATCTTAATACAAAGTATAAAACCAATGTATTTTATAATATAAATATTAATATATTAATATACAAATATGTTATATTTTATAATATAAATAGAACATACTATATTATATAATAATATATTCTATTAATATAATCTATTACACATATTACATACATTAATATTTATATTATGTATATTACATATACTATATATACTATGTGTAATATATACTATTTTATAATATAAAATATAAAGCCAATAACAATCTTAGGATGGTTATTTACTTCTGTCTAGGAGAATGTGCCAAAAGTGTAATTGTAATTGTGAATAACTGTATAATCATGGGGTACAGAGATCTTTTTAAGCAGGACAGAACAACATAAGAAAGAAAAACATAGATATTTTTATCTAGATGAAAATAATCCATTTCTCTGAAAAATGAGCATAAATAAAGCAATTCATAGGAAAAGAAATACAATACAAAGAATATATGTACAATACAAAAGAAGTGCAATACAAATATATATATTTGAAATATAGATGAAAGCATCTCGTTAACAATCAGAAATGCAATACCACAATACCTTTTCAAGGGGCATTTATTACATTGATTAATTTAATTTAATTCATTAAATTTAAAATAAATTTCTCTTAAAGAAGCAATAACATTCTGAGAAATTGACACTGAAACATTGGGCAATAATTTGACAAAATGTATAAGAAGGCAAACATAGGCTTGTAACCCAGCAACTCCAATTTTGGGAATTCGGTCTATAGAAACAAAACCACCAACATATAAGAATGAACACACTAAGATATTCATTTTTGTACATGAAAAATAGCATTGTTTTAGCATTGTTTGTACAGGCAAGGCAACCAAAAAATAAAACAAAACAAAGCCAGCCTGTGAAAACTACCTTAATTTCAATGTTTTGCCACATATGCATTATGTATTGTCTATCTCTACATTTTTTGCTGAGTCATTTGAAAATATTTCAGGCATCACGACATTTCACACATAAAGACTGAAGCATACATTTCCTAAAAAGGTTTCTTTCTGATAACATTAGCATATTTATTTATTTGCTTTATATTAATATATACAGAAATAGTTTCAATATTATGACCTGTCAATAAAATAAGCAAATGAAGCTTGAGACTTTTTAAAAGTTCTTTTCATTCATCGGATATATCCCACTAAGTGTGCACAATTATATTACTCTGCTATAATTCACTGAAAGTAATTCTATTCTTTGTATAGTTATGTTACCTTGAATATAGACATAGGATCACTTGTTTCAGTTTGTTTCCTCGGTAGACTTTTTTGATTATTTTATTCTTTTTCTTCTCTGGGAGCATCTGGTGTGTGTGTGTGTGTTTGTATGTGTATGTGTGTGTACATACACACATATATAAATAAAATTGACAATTTAAAATTGTATGTATTTATGTAGTACAGACTGATGCCATGATTTATAAATACAACATGGAGTAATTAAATAAATCCAATTAACATATTTATCACCTCAAATACTTATCATTTTTTGTAGTGAGAACATTTGAAATTTAATCTCTTAGCAATTTTGAAATGTAAAATACATGCTGCATATACTTAAAATTTAATTCCTTATAGTCTTTTAACGCTTTAAAAATATATCTCCTAGCCTTTGAGAGGCAGGAATGATAATACGGTACTGTAATTATCTTGCTTAGAATATTCTGGAATTTACTGCTAAAGATTTGGGAAAATAGTAAAACTAACAAGCCAAGAAATAGCAAAAACATGAATAAAACTTAAGTGTTTCTGTAAAAAATCATAAGGCTCTCACTTAAAGAACTGTGATGTAGTCAAATAATATAAACCAATGGCTTTGAAAACAGGGAGAAATAATTACATTATTGTGATAAGTGAAAAAGTTTACCTATAGTTGTATATATACTCTGACAATAACTATGACCATTTTTTAAAGAATACAAAACTACTTTGAAAAGAAACACTAAAATATAAACTGTGTTAGAATTATGAGTATCTTTATTTTTTCTATTTCTCATTTTTATGGTTATGTGATTATTTTATTTTTAGCATAAAAATAGCATTCTAAAATGAAAACAAAATCTAATATAGTTTTTATAAAATACAAAAAAGAAAAATGTAGAACTCTGAATGTGGGATACAGTGACTAGGACAATTTTACCAAGAGTTACTGCAAGGACTATAGTATTTTAACCTCAACATCATCAGTTAGCTAAGTGGATATTAAAAGCAATGGGAAACACATTAAAATAATACATTCATAGAATGAATGGTTTCAAAATTAATCCTGAGCAAATGTGCAAGGCCTCATTTTATTTTTAGAATAATCTCATGAAGTTTGCTTCAAGAATAAAAATAACAGAATCATATGAAATTTACAGAGTAAGGTTAGCTAGGTTACCCAAGCATTGTTGGAAAGTGACATGTGGGAAAATGGGACCACATGCTATATCCCAACCACTTCAGTTTTTGTTTGTTTATTTGTTTTCCACTAAGTTTCCTTCGAATAAATTGCCATGGGACTTTGAGTCAATATGGCTGACTGAAAATTTCCTTTTCTATTCCAAACATAGGAAAAGGCAAAATAAAACAGTACATACATACTCACTTATATTTACAGCTGAGTTTGAATATAAGGAAAAGAAATCCTTAAGTCACAGAAGTAACAAAGGAACTCACAGTTAACAGAGTTGATTCTCCATTTTGCGGGACTAGGAGAGATTGGAAGAGGAGGCCTCAGGATGCCGGGTGTTGGAATGCTGAACCTGAAGTCCCTGCATAGAGCCAGGGGTGCCCACCCTTGAAATGGGAACTAGGAAAACCCAATCCACAACCTTGCGGAGGCGGCAAGGAAGCAAATGATTCATGGAGCACATTGAGGAAAAACATCCACAAAGCGAATCAGAAACCCATGAGTGAGGGCAGTTTCCAAATCATATTACCCCTGTGAATTGAGTACCCAGTTCCAATAAATTAAAGCAAAAACTGTTCAGAAACTGACAAAACCCGCTGAGTCCCAGCAGAGGTATAGCAAATTCAGAATGTTTGGAGTCCTCGGCAACCAAGGGCAGGACTGACACCTATAGACAAACAACTCCTAGGAAACATGAACTCAAGTTCAAAATTACAAACGACTTAAGTAAAATGCAGCTTTTGTTCAACTTTGTAATTCAAGGTTGCCATTGGCAACTGAAATCTAAAGATAAGGAGTGAAATGGTGATCAGTGTATTTCTAAGTCAAAGTTGAAAATACTCCAGACATAAACAGTAGTAAATTGGATAGTTCATGCCAATGTAGAAGAACGCAGGCCATTCACAATGGAAATCAATTACTGCTGCTTTTTATTGGGTGCTGGAGTATGGTGCCTGCCTATATTTTGGGTAGATTTTCCTAAATATATTTTCTTCAAAATAATATTAAAATTAATTTTTAGCTTGTGAACAAATACCTATTAGCAATAGAACCTGTTACACAGGGCTAAGAAGGCAACATAAGTTAAACTGATGCCATAGATCTACACAAAGTAGACAATTCACTTAGGGATAGGTAAGATTCTTTCTCCACGTAGGGTTTAGAATGCTTGCATTTTATGAAATATGACCTTGTGCAGCTTATTTAATCTCCTGGAATTGTAACTGTTTCATATATAAAATACGAATAATAAAACCAATCTTCCTGGGCTGTTAAAAGGTTTAAACAAGATCATACATATTAAATGCTTAGCATACTCTGATTTGCTTATTAATAAATATTGTATAACCTCATTTTTAAAAAGAGAGAAAAATGACTTAATGCAAAAAAAAACATCTAAAGCCCTGCCTATGAACCAGTCCTTGTTCTTTCCAGTTAATTTGAGTCGTTATTTGGTCAGTTATGGCACTTGATGGATTTCTCTTTTGGGACTATATTCTGGTTTGTTGTTGATTTTGATGCATTTGTCAATAAGTGGTATTTTGAACACTCTGACTCATGCAAGGCTCTGTTTGGTGTTGTGGTGACTGAAGAAATCAAAATCCTTCCAAGGTGAGAAGCAATGAAAGTGGGGAAAATAAAACATTGGACTGAATGAGTGCTACACACAAGACGGATTGTGTGGATGCTGAAAATGAAGACTGTACTGTAGCCTTAAGGTAATACAGGGAATACTTTATGAAGGACATTAGACTTAAAAATTGAGCCTTGTGGAATCTGCTAATATCTTTAGCATTATCCTTATCTTGGGCAGAAGCTCTCAACACTTCCTCCATTGGACATATAATAGATGACATTCACTGGGGAGACACAGCTCTCTAGCTGTAACTTCCTTTTCCCTACACAATCTATAGGTATATAGTGAAAGTATGTAGATGTGATAGAAAACATGAATCTCAACTTTGAATCTACTCTAATATATAAAAACTAAATTATCACACATTTACTTTCATGAATTAGCCATAGATTACAATGGAGGGATTACAATTCTCACATACTCTGTTTTCATAATCTATGGCTAATTTCACAGATGGATGCACATTAAAAGTGACAAGATAATGTACACACAAAGCACCTGGGGATTTTGTTAAGATGCAGGTTCTGATTCAGAAGATCTGGCATGGGGCATGCTACTCTGCATTTCCAACAAGCTCCAAGGTGATGCTGTTGTTGCTGGTCTAAGAACCACACTGTGAACAGCACCACTTTAGACAAAGGTCTTCCAACAATTTTCTCCTTTTGTGCATCCTCTTCCTTCCTCAACAACATTACTTCAGGGTCTAGATGAATATTAAACAATTCTTTTGTAGATCTTGTATCTTCAGACGCTAATGGTCAGATTTAGATTCAAAGTGTTCATTGGAGGCTATTGGGTGAAGGGCAGAATGAGGGTTGCTAAGTGTGCCAGAAAGGAAGGATGGAGGAGTCAAGGACAAGGTAGGCAAAATTCTAAGTAGATCCAAATACTGAATCAACAAAAGAGGAAAGACAGAAGCTAGAGACCATATGATTTACCAAGCACAGTGCCTAACATGAATTTCCTTTTTATACTTCATTTCAAGTCAAAAGCCAAATGCATTCTGACATAGTTCTTAGGTGTGAACTCCTCTATATATGCATATACTCCATGAAACTGCCATAGAGGAAAACTCCTAACATAGTCCACGCTTTTATACCTCCTCTGAGTCCTGAAATATATTTCAAAATTTCTAATCATCTCACAGGTGTCTAGAGATTACTGTAGGAACCTGGAAAAGGAACACTTAACAATTATATAGTCAAACCCTTCATGACTTAGATGTCTCCGAAAACGACTTTAGTAATTATACTCAAATCCTTTCTTTTATTTAGTGAAAATCTGTGGCCCAGAGAAGTTAGTGTCTTTCTCAAGGACATGGCTGGCTAGTAGCAAAACTAGGACCAGGACCCTGTCAGTTCTCTCCCCTGTGGCAGATTGACTGGATTAATGGCTCCTCCTGTATCCAGAGCCTTTGCTTTATTATTCTCAGTTTCTCTTATGAGAGATGTGGAGTCTATTTCTCCATTCCTTGAAGATGATGTGGTCATGTGATGACATTGGTTAATAGGATGTTAGCAGGCATGGTCCATGCAGAGGCTTAAAAAAGCCTTTATTAGCTTTCACTCCTATTCCTATGGCATGCCATGAGAACATGCTTGGACTACTCTAGTAGAAGATTTAACACAAGGAAAAGAGTTGAGTCACGTCAATCATCCTGGTCACATACCCCAAATTATCCTAGATTCATCAACATCCAACTGATACCCAGAGATGTAAGATGGCCAAGATCAGTAGAGACACCTGCCTGACCCGCAAGGAACCACAGATGGATGAACACGTCCAGCTAAGCTCCGCCATACTCAGCCAAGATCAGCTGAATCCCACAATCTTATGAACTAAATAAATGTTTATTATTGTAAGCCAGTGAAGTTTTGTGTCTGCGATATGGTATTATTATTGCATTTCCCCCATGACTCTTATAATTTCTTTCAAAAGTATGCATTAAATTCTGTGGCCTTGACATGAAATGAGTTGTTTACCATTTTCCAGGAGCAAAATTCTTATTGCTTTATATACATACCCAAGCCACTTACCCTAAAAGCAACTTATACTACAATTTAGGACAATAATTATGCTACTCAGCAGGCCACGTCAGTCCAGCTAATACATGGGTTCTCAGTCTTGACCTTTTTGTGTGAGCACTGGAGTACTTTCTCCTTATAGGGGCCTGTGATTAAGACCTAGAAGTTTTCTATGTCTAGTTAGATGTTTTCTTTTGGAAGACTCAGCTGGGCATAAAAATGATTGTGAATTAGGAAACCAATTTTGATTTTACTAAAATGATAAATAATCAAGATAATAACCCAAAGGCATTTGTCAAACAGAAAGTTACTATTATATTTGAAATACCAAAAGATGTTCTAAGTCTTTGAAGATCCTGTGTTCTGGGGTAAGGAAGCTTAAGAGACGTGTTTTATAATCTCGAGAGAGTAAACATTCAGCACATTGTTCATCAAGTCCCATCAGTCATGAAGTGAGGAGACTAAAGCCTACCATCCCAGTGGTTCAGTGCAGAATCAAGATCTGAATACTAAATTCTTGCCTCCTGGCCAGGTGCAGTGGCTCACGTCTGTAATCCCAGCACTTTGGGAGACCGAGGTGGGTGGATCACTTGAGGCCAGGAGTTTGAGACCAGCCTGGCCAACGTGGTGAAATCCCATCTCTACTAAAAATAAATTTAAAAAAAATTAGCTGCGTGTGATGGCCGGCGCCTGCAGTCCCAGCTACTGGGAGGCTGAGGCACGAGAATCGCTTGAATCTGGGAGGCGGAGGTTGCAGTGAACCAAGATGGTGCCACTGCACTACAGCCTGGGTGACAGAGTGAGATGCCGTCTCAAAATAAATAAATAAATAAATAAATAAATAAATAAATAAAATTCTTGCCTCCCATCCAGGGTTCCATCCCCACCATTCCAGGCCAAATGTTCACTGTGTAAAAACAGGATGTGTGAAGATCTCAGGAACCTGATATTCTTGTGTGTTGAGGGGAAAATAACAAAACATTCCAATGTATTTTCCTTTCATGTTCAGGATTTCAAAGTTGCCTTCACAAAATAATCAGGAATTGTCTTTTATTGAAAAGTGATGCTGAAGATGGGTCCCGTGGCCAGGGTCTTACTGACCTGCTGTCCTCTAAACAATACAGTACGGTTTTATGGAAGGCAACAAGAACCCTCAACCAGCTGCAATTAGCCCAGCACATTTCCAAATCATCACGGGCTTTTCTTTGTGTCTGTCATACTTGGAAAATCCTGGTGTTTCACTCCCTCTGTGTTATTCTTAGTTTAAGAAATGTTTATTTGATCAGCTAGTTGTTTTTCTGTTTTCCATTAAGTACAGTCTAATTTAATCAGAATAGTTCTGTAAAGAATCAGATACCATAAAAAAGGACAAGCAAATGGAAAACTGGAATAAGGAAAAATCATAGATTAAAAGAAAAAGAAAAAAAAATCTCTCAGATTATAACCAACCTAGTAAATTGCTAATAAGGAAATATAGAACCATAAAATAATTATTTACTATAGTAATAGTAACATTAAAATTAACAGAGTGCTTCTTGTGTGGCAGGCACTGTTCCCAGGACCTTACATGTATCGTTAATACATGTACATTAATTTCAGAGTCTCTGAACTCAAATATATATGGGGCTCAAGAAACACAGATCTGTGAATGAGATCTGGTATAAGGCAATTGAGAAGTAGTGGAATCTGTAGCCAAGTGGAATTGTATTTCTTGTATAAAACACTCAAATTCAGCAATTTTAACATATTCCAAGAGTCCAATAAAAGGCCCAACTGAGTCAAGTCACTACTTTGTGGCTTCGGATTTAGCCACACATGAGGAGCAAGTGCATGCCAGCCTACTCCAGAGAGGCTAAGAAAGACACCACCAGAAGAATCCCATTCTCTTAACCACACAAACCCTGAAAAAAATCAATAAAAGGCCTCTGGGCAATTGAGATAAAAGGCCATTCAAAGGCTAATTATTTTTAGATGAAGGATGTATTTCTTTTCAATCAGGTGGAATGCCACCAACAGGAAAGAACTGAACATACATTATGAATTCAGTTCTTACACTGAGTCACATTAGAAGCAAGGTCAGTAGTGCAGATGGTGCAAGCAACCATCTCAGAGAACCTGAAGTCCCATGAAGCAGCGTCCTCAGGAAGTCTCAGATCTCCAAAGACTTTTTCCTGTAGGGGTCCTGCCCTTGTGTGGGCCTCAGCGCAGATCAGTCTCCTCATCGGTGCATGCCTTTATGCTAACTCCTTTTCAGATATACCAAGGATTAGTAATTACCCAACTTGAGCCCTAGCTACAACCACTTTCTCGACTCAAAGCCTGTGCATGGCATTTACAAAACAAGTGACAGGCTGTATCAAATGTCCTAGAATGAACTCAGCTATGTCCCTGGAGAACATCCTTCTCCCGATCACCTAAAATTAGTTTTGGTTTTTCTTTTTCTTTTTATAAATGTATATTTCAAGAGTGGTTAGCCGTCCTAGGGTTTTATCAGGATAATTGATTTTGATGCTTAAGGGAGTATGTCCTAATTACATAGTCCCTCCTTCTAAATATGATGTTTATGTCTCCTGCTTAAATTGCTGTGGTTTTAGGGTATTTACAATTTTTTCTGAAAGGAAACTAGGCATTTGTTTCTTGGCCTCACAGGCATTTTGAGAAGCTTGATTGTTGTGCTTGAATTCTCCACCCAAGGTGAAGCTGAAAATGATGATGGGATTTCTCAGCGACAGCAAACTGAGGCAGGGCCAGATCAAAAGACAAATGAGTGACAAGGGCTGGGTGGTTACAGACAGCAGACACCCATTCTTCTAACTAGATTACTACCACATGAAAGTGTACACCCAAGGTGCCACATCTGATTTTTCAAAAGAATCCAGAAATCTGGATTTTGTGTTAAACCTTCTAATTTGTCAGTGTTACCTTAAGTTAGAAATTTACAAAACACCACGCAGATCGATTTGCAACTTCTGTAGTATTTGGGTAATGTATTCCATCTGTCTGTCTTTGGACTTGATAGATAACCACCTGAAAGTCTGCTGGGGCCTCCCCATTCAGGGACTGGCCTCTATCCTTTTCTTTGTTGCACTAGAGGAGACTTAACCACATTGCGCTGGTGTCTCAAGTCTTTAACAAGGCGACTATCATATCCCCAGGTAAATTTTTGATCCTATTCTTGAATAAAAGGCATCTGCTAGAGAATATTGGACATCTCCCTCTTTTCCCTTGTCCTTATTCGTCATGTAAGTATGGTGATGTAACTGTGCGAAACACACCGGGTTTGGAAAGAAAAGTCAGACAAGCTGAATAGCAAGTTGTTTTTATAGAAATCCTCTTTTGCAAGTCTTCTAGCCCAGATCCTTTTGTTAATGAATCCATTTCTCGAAGAGGTCTACAGAGGTGACTTGGAATACAAAGTCATCACTTTACTGATTTTATCTTTAGGGTCTTTGTGAGTAGCAGTCAATTTAGAATAATTCTACATTTAGCAGATTTGGATTCCAGTATTTTGGTCTACATTGCAGAAAATAACTCGGTATCCTCAAAATTTGCATGCACCTGTCCACGGTGTCTGCTGTGCCTGGGTGCAGCTGCCAAATCCAGAGATGATGTTTACAAGTCCTCCCTACCACTTTTTCACCCAGGCATGGCCATTTGAAAAATTCTTGCCAAAGAGAAGTTAGGGCAGGGCATTTTGGAGACATATGGGGAATCTCTACTATTTCTTTCCCTTTTCCAGCAAGATCCTAGGGATGATGGAGCCCCATTATGAAAGGAACCTGGTTCCCTGAATTGCCATGATGAGATAAACTGTTCATCAACTGGAAACACATTGGATTGTTGTACAAAAAAGAAATAAAATTCTATTATATGAAGCCATTGATATTTTTATACTGTTTGTCACAGCAGCTAGTATTATGCTAACCAATACATTCTCACATACATATTTTGTGTTGCATGATTTATCTTGAGGTCAGGGGAATGATGAATATACATGCAGATATGAGTGTTTCTCTTATTTATGATTAATCTTTATTAGCCAATTTTTATGCCATAAGGATGGCCTCTTAAATTTCTGGGGGCCTTTTTGGTTATTCTGAAGTTTAAGTGGAATTAGAGAATCATCCTAACAATAAATCTTGAGTACTTTATAACTACCTTATAACTATGAGAAAGAAAGAGCTAGTGTTATAAAGCCCAGGGGCACTTTTAGTTTCCATCCATCTTTATCTCTTTCTCCTTTACAAGGAAAGTGCAAGGATGAAAAAAAAAAATCTCCCTTTTCTTCCATTGTTATCACTGGATTAAGGTACATACAGTACCTATGGCCACAGTGAAGTTACTGTTATAAGGACAGGAATGGGTGACTTCAATTTAGTACAATTGCAAATTAGTTTTAAAACACTATTCATTTTTCTTCTGCTTAGATTTAAAACGCAGAGCTGGTCTGCTAAATCTTGCTTTCTCCTTCCTTCTTCCCATCAGATAACTATATCCTGGCACATATAATTCTGGTGCTGCTTCCCAAAACTTGGGGTTTTCTTCAGATCACTCAACCCAGGAGATTAAAAGCCATTGTGATGCATCATAAGCATCCTTACTTACACAGGGGTAAACGACATTAGAGAAAGCTACAACTAATCTTACTGTTGACAGGAAAAATCTTCTAGGTTCTAGTTCTAACAAGCCTGTTCTGGTTTTTGGTTGGCGTATCAGCTGTAGAACCATCCTAATTCCAAATCATGAGGACCATACTGCAATACTCAGAATACTGGATTGAACGGCCAATACCACTGACTCATGGCTCATTCTCTATTTACATCTCCTCACTTTTTGTGGCCTTCTCTACCTCACACATTCATTGATTCATTCATTCATGTATCCAAAAATTTAGCGAGTGTACTTCTATAAACCTAGCACTGTCACAGGTGCTAGGCATAAAGACATGAGTGAGACACAACCCTGGCTTCAGGAAGTCCCAAGACTAGTAGGAGACTGTGAAACATAACATAATAAGGTGCTACGCTGAGATGTGTAAAATTCTATGCAATATACATGGTATATTGCAATATACATGGGAAAATTATATGCAACATACAAATGTAACACAAAGGAGGGAGTGACTACCTCTCCTTGGCATCACAGAATAGAAATTACCTAAGACCAGAAGAGCTGGATATTAGTAAATGCCTGTCTTTTTGCACATTTGTCCAGGCGACTGCCACTTAACTTCATCAAAGGCCCACCACATCATTTCCCCCTTTCTCTTTGCACACATCAAATCAAATTTTAAAATAACTAAAAGGGGAAAAATAATAAGAACTCTGAATTGTTTTTTGAAAACTGAAATATTTTGTCTAATTGTATGCCAAGGAGAATAAAACATTCTGAAAGTTGAAGATATCTCTGGATACATCAGTGATCAATAAGAAAAGATAATCATAGGCGTAATTTTTCATAGTGCTATGTAAAATGCCACTCAGAAACCCTACCAATTTAATCTCTTACCTATGAGTTATTGCTATGAATGACCATCTTTCAATATGTGTTAATAAAAAATGATTATAAATATAATAGGGTTTTCGACTTTGGATAGAAGATTCCAACTTTGTGTGGTTTGCCTTCTTCAGAGGTAGAAAAAACTTCCTTTGCTTAACTCTTCCAATTAGAAGCAGATTGAAAATCAAGGCCTCTTAACATTTTCTTTGTCCGAAGAATATAATGTACTTCTTTTGGTTATAATGATAAAACACAAAACTGATTAGGGCAGGAGCAAATACAATGTATGAGGTTATACAGAGCAGAAGCTCTCAAACTGAGGTCTCTGGAACAGCGGCATCAGCTTCATCTGGGATCTTGTTAGAAACACATGTTCTCAGGCTCACCCCAAACTTAGTAAGTCAGAAGCTCTGGGGGTGGGAGCCCAGTCATCTGTGTTTTATTGTCTCCTACCTGATTCTGATGAATCCCAAAGAGTGAGAACCATTGATTTAGAACTTGAAGAAGCCTTGCCGGTGATTCTCATTTATGTGAATTGTAGAGAATCATTCATGTATTTAATGGTTAAGTCTTGCCAAAAAGGTAGTGTCAGATTTGGAAAATATTTTCTAAACCCAAACATACTTGATTATTGTCAGACACAGGTGTGGGTTTAATGCCACTGAAATTTGAATTATGGAGACTGTAGCATTATAATCTTGGGGAACTTCTTATCCAGTTTGAAGCTAATGATTGCTAGTGCCCAGTTTAAAGCTCTTTGGCCTAACCATTGTCATGCAGACTGTCCTAATTCAACAGCTTGCTTTCTCTCGCAGGGTGCAAAACTGGCTGAAAGTACCTGTTCAGTTGGTGTATACAGACTCCAGCTCCCTCACCCTTTGCAAGAAATAACTCTAAGGTGCTTAGTCTATGCAGTTTCCCAGGATTTCATGGTGGTACTGATCACCAGTTGCCCCCATTTGTAACTTGTCTGAGAAAAGCCACACCTTTTAATTGTTACCTTCCCTTTCCTGCTTCACTTCCCTACTTCTCTGCTGGTTTCCTGGGATCACTGCTCAGAAACACTACTAGACTCAAATCCTTGTCTCAGGATTTGCTTCTGGGGGAACCCAAATGAAGACCTTAACTTAGTCCTTAGTTTGAATTTATTAGCTGGCATATATTGAGTGGACACATTACAGGGTTTTCTCTTAGTTTTGGATTGATGTGCCCTAGTCCCTGATGCATGTTGACCTTATTTGACTTACTTATGAAAGGCTTGGGCTGGAGATTTACCATAAATTACCCAATCACTATGTTTAGATTGAAAAAATATCCATTTCTTTCTGAGTCTAAATAGTTCTACCTGGACTTGAAGTGATTACATTCAAGCAGCAATCCAAGTAGGTTTGAATATCTTTTGGTCCCTGACTCTAACCATAGCCAGTTAGATTCCTGGTACATTATATGTGATCACTCAGGTTAAGGTCTATAGACCTAACCTGCTAAGAAGCTATTTCCAAATGGAGAAGAGAAATTGATGTACAGGAGAAAAGATAGGCTGCGAACAAAATGTGCCCAGCACAGTGATGATACACATTCATTTTCCGCTTCATCCAGCAGCATATGGAATAGACGGATAAACTAAAATGCCAGTTGGTCCTGGTGTTTTTGTTACATAACATTTCAAGTGAAAGAACAGGTTGTCAAGAAAAATTATGCTGAAATTTAAATAAATAAATCATGCATGACATAGTGAGTATATTCAAAAGCAGTTTATCCCATCAAAACAAGACTAAATGTATTCTACAAGAGGAAATATATTACTGTGCTGTATTCAGTAGCAGAAATATAAATGGTATCCTTAAGAAAATAGCTTTTGCATTAAAATAATAATCAAATAATAACATAATACCAGTATATTTTTAAAGGAAATACAATTTTAAAGAAAAGTCTTCTGCATTAAAATAAATATCTAATATCCAATTGTCCCAATGTATGTTTTCCATGTTTTCCAATAAGTCAAGTTAATCAAGTTCCAATAAATCAACGTACATTTTCATTGTTTTTCCAATAAATCAATGTTTTCCAGTAAATCAAGTTAATTAAATTGTTTTCATCAGCCTGCCTTTTAAATTTTATTTAAGTTCTAGATTTTTATAGAGATGGGGTTTTGCTACATTGCCCAAGTTGATTTTTTTTTTTTTTTTTTTGAGACGGAGTCTTGCTCTGTCACCAGGCTGGAGTGCAGTGGCGCCATCTCACCTCACTGCAACCTCCACCTCCTGGGTTCAAGCGATTCTCCTGCCTCAGCTTCCCGAGTAGTTGGGACTACAGGCATGCACCACCACACCCAGCTAATTTTTATATTTTTAGTAGAGATGGGGTTTCACCATGTTGGCCAAGATGGTCTCCAACTCCTGACCTGAGATGATCCACCCACCTCAGCCTTCCAAAGCGCTGGGATTACAGTCATGAGCCGTGATACCTAGACTAGCCTGCCTTTTAACCAAATGTTTTGTCTCAAAGAAAATGATCGAACTCATCAACTAATGAATTATCCTTTGTTCTGTCCCAAACAAACATTATAAGTGCATGATTCTTTACTAACATTTCCTGTGCCTTGATCACATATTATTAATACAAACACACAAGTTAAACTTGTTTGCTTTATACAAGTATGTTTGCATTTCCTACTTGGGATACAAATACAACCAACATTTTTCAAGTAGAAATGCACTCATCAAGACATATAACCTGATTTAAAACATAGCCTTTTAGATTAAAATATCAGAAAGAAAACTGGTGATTTGGTTTTCCCTCACCTTTGCTCACCCATTAATTTTTATTCACCTTCTTTTTCCACTACCCTAAAATACGTATATTTATTTAATAAATCAGTAACTAACTTCTTTGGAAAATGTCCAACAGAATAAAATCACAATATTTGTCTGTCAAATCAAACACGGACATAAGGATGGTATTGATTCCTCCAAGAAAGTTATGTCTACCATGATGTCACAGCAGTGAGTTGAAAGTCAAAAAACTGATTGAAACTACTTAGTTTCAAATGAAAACTAGTTTGAAAACTATATAATGATTGTTCTATCAGTATATGAACTCTTCCCTGTGAGTCCTCTTTAGGCATCAGGGAGATCATAATTCAAGAAACACATGAGAATGCACTGACATTATACTAATTTCTCAAAGAGGAATAGATCTGAAGATGTGTCTCCTGATTCAGCCATCCTGAATCCCTGTGGAGATGAATGGATTACTTTAATTAATCAGTGAAATAACTAGTGAATATTTATTAGGGACCTACTAATGTAAACAAATGGCTCTGTGGTATTTGGTTTGGGGAGTCTTGAATAGTATAAAACTGTTACCTCTTAAAGGTTAGAAACTTAAAACATAATTAGTGAGCCAAGGCAAAGTAAAATAATAACATGAGCTAGTCATATAAGGTGAATTGCCAAATCAGTGATATGTACAGTGTTATGAATTCAGGAACTGTGAATCACTGTGGTAGGACTTGTGTCTGAGCTAATCTATAAAACCAAAGCTTCAAGTTACACCACATGGAAATGAACTTATTGCCAGTGTCTTAAGCACAAAGCTTTTCTTCAGTACGCCCTTGGGAGCTATTCTGTAATAGTTATCAAATAACAATGACTACTACTATAAATATTTATCAAACATTTAGTATATCCTGGCACTAGGTTAAATGATTGGCATGGATTATCTGCATGGATTACCTCTCTCCCATTATTCACTGGAATAAATATTATGAGCATTTTATGGTTAAGCAACACAGCTGGTAAATGATGATGTCAGAATTCAAACTCAGTTATTCTGACTCCACAGTCTCCAATTATGTATAATAATCTCTTCTCCTATCAGGCTTTAACAAGAAGCCCACATATTTGTATTCTCTCAATGACTCCCTAGAATGGAAAGTTAGTGGAAGTTTTTATATCAATAAAGAAAGAATAAAGGCAAAATTAATATGTATTATCATGGTAGGTAGAGTGGAGAAAAGTATATTATGTCTTTTTTTTTCCTTCCCTCTCCTACTCCCATTGTGTTTGCCAGGTTTCACCATATTCTAGTAAACATTTATTCAATTGAATAACCCATCACCTTTGACAACATTTAACTTGCTCTAATAGACCCCAAGCTAGAGTCTACCCTGTGGAAAAGACTTCAACAAGAAATACCTGAGCAACATTCCAGAATTAGAAGGAGATTCTTAAAATATTCAGAAAGATTGAAAAAATAGCCAGTTTTCTGGAAACAATAGAAGACTGAAGCAAAAAAACAAATCAAAAGGTTTTCAAAAGCTAACCATGATGCCATCTCTAGAAGGAAAAGTTACTCAATTCACTGTGTGGGAGAGCAGAACTTCAGAAAGCGTTGTTACTCAAAGTGTGGTCCTGGGACCAGTAGTATCACTTCAGGCCCACTCCAGATCTACTGAATCAGAATTTGCATATTAATGAGATCCACAGGTAATTCACATGCACATCACATTTTTGGAAACATGAGTTTAAAGGTAATTGTTATGATTTTCTTAGTGTGGATATGAAGCTGAAAAAGTTTAGGCTGAATTATTTGGAACAATGTTCTATTTGTGAGCAGATGTTATTTATAAATATTCCAGATTTGGTGCTTCTTTATTAATTAAAGTTCTTGAGCCAATCAAGAACAAGCTAACTCTTCCTAAGTGCTGGCCTTAGAAGTAGACGAACCAATTAAGAATCAATCTCTATTTCCAAAGAAGAAACCTTGAGGAAGAGGGACCAGCAAAGAAGTAGCAGGCCACCATCCTCAGGGCTTCTGAGTTGGAAGTGTGTTGCCCTGTTTCCTTGCCCAGGCGGTAATCTGAGAGATTATCTTTCCCTCCAAACAAGAGGTACGTCAGGAGGCTAAAGAGGAACTATTTGTCCTACTTCCACTACTCTCATTATTTTGTTTCTTTTTTTTTTTTTTTGCACACTCAAATTGGCAGAGTTTGAGAACACTACCCTGAGAACAAGAGTTGGGAAAAAGGGAATGGCCTTCTTTGTCTACTGGATCCCTTTTTAAAACAAGATCTTATTTTAAGAGTCTAGCATTAGGGTATGTTCAGTTCATCTGGTCACCTCTAAGTAAATGAGCTAGGAAGACACGTGAGCTGTTTACACTGTTGAAATATTCCTATGACCTTACCTCCCTTTAGGACTCAAAGCTATGAAAACAAGCCATGTGAAGGTCAATGCTGTAGTCCATTGAACCCATCAGTGGAAGTGACCCCAGTGGAATCACACAATCTCTGCACACTCACGATGAAGAGAGCCTACATCTTGGAAAAGGTCCAAGACTCCCTCAGGGATCTCACTTGGACTGCTGCAGCCTTATGCCATTTAGATTTGAATGATTTTTGTGTTGTTCTAGCCAGGGCCATCCCTGCCCTATCATTGGAATTTAAACATTTCCGTTACTATACAACATCAGGGTCTGGTGCCAAAAGTAAATGTTCTTTGAAATTATTCTTGCAACTTGTCAGAACGATTTAGATTTCTTGAGTTTGTGATATTTAGATGCTATTACTGAGGACAAGTCCATACCTAAATATTTCATAATGAACACAGGAGCAGCATTACCAAAACTGCTTGTAACGAGAGCAGGCCAAGGGGTGTGTGTGTGTGTGTGTGTGTGTGTGTGGGTGTGTGTGTGTGTGTAAATGAAATAGTATTGTAGTTTATGTTTTGACTGCTAAACCTTTAATCTATTTCAGATCCTGGGGTTAGTTAAGGATTGGCTAAATAGACCTCAAATAAAGCTAACAATACAAATTAAATAAAAATTTAATTCACATACTTAAAATTATGAAACTTACTCAAATAACATTCTCAATAAAGTGAGAAGCAAGTTATAAACTGGGCAAATATTTTCACAACAAACACATCTGACAAAAGAATAGTATTGAGAATACATTGAGAATTGTTATGAAGTAATAAGAGAAGACCAATCACTCAATTGAAAAAAATAACCAAAAGATACAAAGAGGTATTTTGCTTAAGAAGGAACACGTGGCTAAAAGCAAAAAAGAAAGAAAAAAAAAGCTAAATAGAAGGGATGGTCAGTTTCTTCGTTGATCAGAAAAAGGCAGATCTAAACCACATTGAGATATCATTTCATACTCGCTTAGTAGGAAATATTAGGAAGTCTGACGTTAATATCAACTATTGGCAAGAGTCAGGGTAATAGAGTCTTTCACATATTGCTGAAGGAAGTGTAAAGTGGTACAGTTACTTCAGAAGACAATTTAACATCATCATGTAAAACTGAAGATTCATATCCCCTATGGCCCAGTAATTCCACACTTTGGTATACAACCAAGAAAAATTCTGGTACAGAGTTTGCATACTAGGAGATATGAGATGGCATGTTCCCAGCAGATCTGCTTAAAACAGCAATCAACTGGGAATCACTAAATGCCCATTGACAGGAGAATGGATAAGTGCAATACATTCATGGAATACAATGCTATATAGAAGTCAAAATAAACTACAGCAACATTTAACAATATAGATACCTTATACATAGATATACTTTATTTAAATTTTTTTCATTAGTACACAGAGATAAGTTCACATAAGAGAAGTGTGGTAGATTGAGTTTTCAAAAACCCTCCATTCTTCACCCCTCTTTTGCGACTTGGTTTTGTCAATAGGATACAACAAAAGTGATACTGTTCCCATGCTGAGTCATTCTCAAAGGGCCACGTGTGCCTCTACTCTTGCTGTTGAAACCTTGCCACCAGCAAGTGAACAAACCTGGGCTTGCCTGTTCACAGATTAGAGACTAAGTGGAAAGATCCAGTCGTTCTAGCAGAGGCCATATTAGACCAGCCTACATCCAAGTGACCCTCAAACATGAAAGAGGGTCCAACCAATATCATCAGCAGAGCTGTCCACCTGACACTCAGCTGACTCTAGACACGTAAGTGAGAACAACTAAGACCAGAAGAACTTCCCAGCTCACCAGCTTGTGGATAATAATAAATGCTTATTGCTTTAGGTCACTGAGTTTTGTGGTCGTATTTGTTATACAGCAATAGCTAACTGATACAACAAATTCATGGACTTAGGATTTTCTTCCACAAAGTGAACACACCCATTTAACCAGCACTCAAATCAATACCAGCACTCCATAAGACCTCTACCTGCCATCCTGTCCCCTACCCGAGATAGCATATTTTCTAACTCTTCATATACACTGAATAATAATGTATATACTTTTTGTGTCTGGCTCTTTTTATTTATTCATTTTTTTGAGACAAAGTCTTGCTCTGTTGTCCAGGCTGGAGTGCAGTGGTGTGATCTTGGCTCACTGCAAACTCCACCTCCCTGGTTGAAGTGATTCTCATGCCTCAGCCTCCCCAGTAGCTAGGAACTACAGGCGTGTGCCCCCACGCCCAGTTAATTTTTGTATTTTTAGTAGAGATAGGGTTTTATCACGTTGGCCAGGCTGGTCTCGAACTCCTGGCCTCAAGTGATTCACCAGCCTCAGCCTCCCAAAGTAAGCAACATATTTTTAAGTGAAAAATTGTAGGCTCCCCAAAATTATATATAGTATAGGTTCAGTATGGTTCTTTAACTTACATTATATTTCAGTATGATACTCCATATGATACCATTTTTATGAAGTTAAAACAACTAAGATTAAAAAATAAAGTGTTATAGGAATACATATGCATGATATATATGCACATGTATATCTAGAACCATGTAAATATAAAAGAACTGGAATATATATATGCACAAGTTTCAGATTCATCGTTATCTTAAAGGGTAGAGGGTAGAGAATGAAAGGCCAGGGTACCAGAGGGAGAGAAAGCAGTATTGTAGTTTTTGTGTTGTATAATTATTTCATGGTTGTGTATTATATTAGAAATACACTAATATGGTCTTGCATGGACCAGTGAGAAGGAGGTTGTTTATCCAATTTTCAAAATGTGTGTGTGGAGCTACCTAAATAAAGTAGGAGAACAGAAGGGAAGAAAGGGTTCTAAAAAATAACCAGTCTGTGGCAAATTTTACATTTGAAAAGACCAAAAAGACCGAAGACCACAACATTTAAGTGACTTGGACAGAAGTCATTCAGATATTCTTATGACATGAATTTGATATGAAGAAAATACATTGTAAAGGTAGTTTTCCCCTCTTATGGTTTATGCTTGAAGCAGATTCTATTTTCTTATGAATGCTGTGTTCTGATATTTAAAACGTGGTCTAGCATCATTAGGTCTCAATCCAGTCTTAGAACAAAATGTTCCTGCTCTCTCCCATTTGAAGAGTATTCTTTCTTCAGATGAGTTTTCTAAACTTTCCTATTAAACTTGCTGGAATGTGAATGGGGAAATTAGAAAGATCTTTGGTTTTTTGTGTCAGTGAGGTGATTAATCACAGCACATTTCTTAGAACTTGGAGGGAATCCTGGGTCTGGGAGTGCTGGTGACTTGGAATAGGTTCTGCTGCAGCTGGGTGAACTGGCTCTTTGTAGACTTCTCTCTCAAGTTTATCTCAAGAAGGGGATTTGGCCAAAGAGTGAGAATGGAAATAATGGCATTGTTCTCCCATTTTTTATTTCTTACCTAACAGCACAACTCAAAATACACTCAGGTGTTCTTTCATCTTGTGAGATAATCCCCTAGAATTGGTGGGCATGAGTGGGGGGAAGAACCTGCTCCCCCCTGCACCTCTTACCCCATTTCTGAAATGTCTGAATCTTCCTTCCAATCATATGCTCAAGAATATCAAAAAGAGAAAGATTGCCAAATCAATTCTACATTTTGATCACATCCCATTACTAATCAGATGTTTTTGCTACCATCTGCAACAGAGAGAAATTTTAAATTCATCGTGCACACATCATTTAAAATTTCCCCTCTCCCTGTTATGTTATTTAAACTTTTCCTACATATCAATTAGTTTGAAATAATAAGTCTTTAGGCTATCCATTAATTGCTGCACTGTAGACATGATCTGTATTTAAAATTATGCAAAGAAAATTAAGCTGAAGCACGAAGGAGTCTTGGCTAACGGTGAAGGCTTCTTAGCCCTTCAGAGCAAGAACTGAGATAATGAGGACAGGAAATACACAGGAGGCTCCTTGCCGAGTTTGTCGTTCGCCAGCGTGGAGACGTGAAAACAGACTGCTCCAGCTGTGGGCTCTTCTTCGCTTTTCAGTTTTCCTTTTGAATTGTTACTGTATTTGGTCATGCCGAGGCAGAAGAAAACGATTGTCAGCCAAAGGTCCTTTTCTAGTAGAAATTTATTATAAATAGTTTAACAGCAACTTGGCTTCGTAATTAATTTCCCTACTTCTCTCCCCTTGCAGAAAACAACACATCTCCATTCTGTAATCTTGGTTAAGTTTGTGGCAGGTAGAAGGGGCTGGACCCAGGGAGAAAGAGGAGAGAAATGAGAGGTGTTGGGGCTGGTAGCCTTACTCATTAGTGCCTTGATTTTAGTAAACACCATGGTTTTATGGGAAGAAATATTACTTTGAAGGAAGAAGTCACAGAACTCTCTGTTGCTTGTTCAGAGCCCCTGAGGCCTGGGAGCTTTGCAAGATTCTTGACTTCCTAATAACCAAGGATCTAGGCAGTGCTAAAAAATACCCTCTGAGACCTGTCTGCCTCACCTAGTCCCACCCTGTTGGGTGGTAGTTAGCAACTGAGGACTGTGCAATTGAGTTTTGCACACTGGAAAAGAAAGATGGAACGAGTGTTAGAAAGCGGCTCATGGGTGACATTTTTCAGATCTTCTCTACCCAGGAAAGTTTAAGTTTATGGATGTTTATTTTGCCTTTGTGAGCTCTTCCTTTTTTCCCTCTGGCTTCTTGTTTTTGCTTCATGATTAATCATTTTGACTGCAGATCTGGCAACGCCAAGCATTGTGGGGCTGCTCTTGCCCTCTAGTGGTGAGATAGTAAAGTACAGCACTCGAAATACTTTATGCCCATTATGAGTAAATGCTTAGAGCTTGGGAGAATAGCACTTCTTTGTTGAATAACGCTTTGACGGTTGCCCACACAATCACATAAAATGCCTCAGCATAGGGGATTGTGGAAGGAGAAGAAAGCTTCTTATTCTGAGTGTCATCATTTAGGAGACTCACACAAAGTAAGAGAATCTTTCTAGGGAAATGTTCTCTTCTCCTTGCTTGAACTGATGTTGCGATTTAGAGGCAGTTACCCTTAACCCTGGCATTTTTTTCCCCCTGGTACAAGTGTTCATAGAAGCACCACATGTAACAGGCAAAAGCTGGAAACAACCTAAATGTCCATCAACAGTGGAGTGGTCAAATGAAGTGTGGTGTATTTACATATTTTATAGCAATTTTTTAAAACCCAACTACAGCTATCTACAACAACAACAAGAAGCCAGATGCAAAGAACTGTAGACTATATGATGGTTCATATAAAGTTGCAAAGCAGAAAAATTAATCTCTGTGTGGACTGACATCAGAATAGCTGTTACTTCCGGATGGAGGTAGTACTGATTGGGTTGGAGCACGTGGGAAGCTTCTGGGGTGTTGATAATGTTCTGTATCTTGACACAAGTGCTAATTTCATGAATCCTGTAAAAATGTGTCAAGCTGCATACTTTTGATCTGGGCATTTACTTTTTCCTGAGGCTATCTCATAAGGACTAATAACCTACTTTATTTTATTTATAGAACTAATTGTCATGAGCATCCTATTGGATTTATTTCCTTATGTGCCCAAAGTTCCTTTGATAAATAGTTGTTTTTTTATTTTGTGATAAGCCATTTTTCAGAAAATTCAATATGCACATTTTCATGTCATCTGTAAATGCATGCATTCTGTGGAAGCTGTTTTTAGAGATGCTTCCGTTTTCCAGGTGGTGACACTCGCCTGACCTGCGTGACACTCATGTCCCCAATGGTCATGGGGGCTGCACACTGTAAACTGACATAATGTAACTTCTGGCCACCACTCAGGGGCAGTGATGAAATCAAAGGTCACTTCATGGCGCCTAGAGCCAGCCAGGGGCTACTGGATGTGATAATTCTGGTATACTGTGCTTCTGTTACCTATAGGATCTAGCATTGGTGAGGTAAGATGGTTGGTGTATATTGTAAGAAAACAATAAACATTACAGACCAGGAAAGGGTTGAGAAAATCGGAGAGCAAACTATGCTTTTGGAGACTTGTGGGTGCCTCTGGTACTTTCCTATCTTAGGATGTAAAAGTGAGCCTTCTCACACTAAGCCAATTAATCCAAGAAGTAAGTGCCTCCTTATTCACTGTGTGCCCCTTGTCTGTGACTGACCCTCCACTGATGTGGCTTCTTGGACAAAGGAAAGGTTAGAAGAGCAGATTTCCCAGGACCACAGGCCCATCTTAAGGAGGCTGGGATATGGCTAGTGGGAGTTCTGCAATCCTCCACTTCTTGGGACAGGGGCGTTGATGTCAGTCCTGGAATACTGGGAATAAGGTAACTCAGAGTAGCTTCGGTCATTAGACTCAGACGGGGTTGGACAGAATTGGGTTTGCTCAGCTCTGTCCTGGAGGATTGTTTTGTGGTTGATGAAAAGGAACACTTTGTAACAGAGCAATTTTATCAGGTTCTTCAATTAGGAGAGACCCAATGAAAAGATACTCGCTAATGTCAGTAGCTACAATTTAGAAACGACACTTAGTAACCCCAGATGTGGCTGAAATGACAGAATAATTAGGAGGCAGAGAAGAAACACAAAATAGAAAAAAAAAAAAAAAAGAGAGAGAGAGAGAAATGGAGATGGAAGCACAGGGCTCATGACTTCTGATGGATAGCAGCAGCTGGGGTGACCATGGCAGACATCACTAATCAATCTTAGTGGTACTTCCAGGCCATCTAGATAGCCTTGGAATCTTTATCAACAAAAAGTCCCAAGCATCTGCTACCATATGATGGAGTTGGCATGCAAAAAGTAACCCACTGCCATACAGGATAAGGCACTTAAACTGAAAGTTGGGTAGACACTCAGGGTTATTTTGCAGCCCAGTATAAATCTTCAAGCAATGACTACCTCTAGGCTAGTGTGGCCTGTTGAAGCAAGTTTATATAAGCAAACACATATATCATAAATTGCTAGGGACCTTGAATAACAGGAAATTAGCAGTTATTAAATGCAAATGACTTTAGGAGGAAGAGAGGTAAAGAAAAAGAGTGAAAAGCACTGATGGTAGTCAGTGGTGGTATGTGAGTATAAGATAACAAAGAGTGATGGTGATTGTGGCTAAAGGGAGCACATAAGGTCATCTAATTGGGGATTCCACTCCTCAGGTCCAGCTAGTTGCTGCCAAGTTCACTGGAACATGGCCCCAGTGAGCCAGGTCTTTGAATATTTCAAATAAGGCAAGGAAACATTTTTAAAGGCTATCTCCTTATTTTTAAAGTTGGCATGCTGTTCAACAAGAAAACAAAAGAACAGTAAGAAAAAAACATTATAACAATGTGTAAGCACAATAAACCATGTTTGTGGATTATTCAGCCAGGTTATCGGTTACAGTCTCTGGCTTAAGGATTTTGGTTGGAATAGGAGCATCAGAGACAGGCTTCTGAAACAGGCTGCTGTCTCGGTTCATTCCTGCTGCTATAACAAAATATCTTCAACCAGGTAATTTATAAATAATATAAATTTATTTCTCACAGTTCTGGAGGCTGGGATCCAAGATCATGGCACCACAAGATTTGGTGTCTGGTGAGGGCTCATCTCCTGCATCCAACATGATACCTTCTTGCTGTGTCCTCACATGACAGAAGGGCAAAAAGGGCAAAGCAGGCTCCCTCAAGCCCTTTTATAAGGGCACTATCCCCATACATGGAGGCAGGGCCCTCATGATCTAATTACATCCTACAGTCCTCACTTAATACTATTTTACTAGGGATTAAATTTCAGCATGAATTTTGAAGGGACACATATATTCAAACCATAGCAACTTTATTCCTGTTTTTTCAGATGTTAGAATGAAAATCATCAGTCAACTGCCTTGGGAAGTTTAGTCTTTTATCTTTTCCTAACCAAGTAAAGGGAGCTTGGTCTGCTTTCTCAGGAATGTTTGACTCTGGATGTCCCTCTTCATCCATAATTCATGAGCACTATTGGTGCTACTACATACATTTATACAGCCTTTTACATGCATGAACACACTGCCTGGCTCTGGAAGCACGATTAGAAAATGTTGTGCCTGTGGGTATTTTTGAGCATTTTCATTTGCCCAAAAGCTAAAGAGTGTCTGCTCTGGCTATGACAGACATTAACATTCACAGTGTCATCTCCTTTGTTCAAGAAAAAAGAAATCTGCTGGGAGTCACACAGCTCTAAATTGAAATCTGTGCACATTTACACTTACGTGTTTTAAAGAGCTGGTTTAGAATAGTGGTTTACAGCATATGAGTTCTAGAGCCAGGCTGCTTGGTTCTTTTTTTTGTTTTTAGATGGAGTCTCACTCTATCGCCAGGCTGGAGTGCAGTGACATGATCTTGGCTCACTGCAACCTCTGCCTCCTGGGTTCAAGTGATTCTCCTGCCTCAGACTCCCAAGTAGCTGGGACTACAGGCCTGCACCACCATGCCCAGTTAATTTTTGTATTTTTATTACAGATGGTGTTTCACCATATTGGCCAGGATGGTCTCGGTCTCTTGACCTCGTGATCCGCCCTCCTTGGCCTCCCAAAGTGCTGGGATTACAGGCATGAGTCGCCGCGCTCGACCCTGCTTGGTTCTCTTTTCTTCTCTTCTCTTCTCTTTCTTTTATTTTCTTTTCTGAGATAGAGTCTTGTTTTGTCACCCAGGCTGGAGTGCAGTGGCGTGATCTCAGCTCACTGCAACCTCCACCTCCTGGATTCAAGTGATTCTCCAGCCTCAGCCTCCCGCATAGCTGGGACTACAGGCACGCACCACCACACCCTGCTAATTTTAGTAGAGATGGTGTTTTGCCATGTTGGCCAGGCTAGTCTCAAACTCCTGACCTCAGGTGATCTGCCTGCCTCGGCTTCCCAAACTGCTGGGATTACAGGTTGAGCCACCACGCCCGGCCCTGCTTAGTTCTTAATTCTGTCAGTGGATAGTTGCATGAGCTTGGGCCAGTGGCCAGTCTGCATCTCAGTTTCCTTACATAAAATGAGAATGATGGAGCTGGCATCATAGATACGGTGGATGATTACAGAGGACAGCTCAGTGCTTGGGTAAGTAGTAAGAACTCAATCAATATCAAGATTTTGAATAATCTCTCATTATTCAAAATTCTGAAGCAAAGGCAGGATTTACTTTACAAGGTAAACCCAGATGGAAGCAGTGCCCACTTGAGTGTTTGGCTTCTCTTTTGTGTCTAAGACCACATATAACAATAGCATTCTAACAAAAAGAGCTTTGAGAAGCAGAGGGTGCAGCCAGCCTAAATTTCCCTCTCATGTTCTGAAAGCCTGCAGCCATTCTCTCCCAGGACAAACTATTTACAGATTCTAAGTGTTTGGCTTCCAAGTCCCCAAAATACAATCCATTTAGAAAAGCATGACAAATTCCTCGTTTGAAATTCCAAATGTGACTCCCAGGCTCTGACTAGTACTGAGAACTGTTAGGGAAAAGAAAGAAAAGAGGGGAAGCTATTCTTCTTTAGCTCTGATCCTTCTGCAGAATTTATCTTTCTAAGTATACCCTGTGGACAACTGACATCAGAATCACTGGGGGGAACCTGCTGCAAAGGGACTCTCAGGCCTCATCCTGGACTTCCAGGTGTGGGCAAGAGAGGCCCATCCCTTGGGCCCTTATGGCCCCCCAGCCCTCCTTCATCCACACCTTCATCCTCATGGGGTGAGTAGCTTAGTCCATAAGACCATGACTCCTGCACATGGAGACATGGCCTCCCTAATGCTGGGGTACCCACATGTGATATAAGAAATATATTTAGTCTTTGTCCCAGGTTTCTGGCATAGACCTCCTAAGACCCTTGGGTTTTCCACAGTGATAGGAGTGCCTTGTGTAAACCCTTTTCAATCATATCTGAATTTATGTTAATAAGTAGATTTAGAATAGGGCCCCTGGAGAGCCTCAGGATAGGGTGGATCACCAGACAGATAAAGTGACTAAAGGGTTGGAACTTTCAGGTCCCCTCACTAACCTGATGGGAGAGCTAAAGATGGAGTTATAAAAACCCTTAAATAATGATGTAAAGCTTCCAGGTTGGTGAATACCTCCATGAATTAGGAGGGTAGCACACCCCCGCTCCATAGGATCATAAGCTCATGTTCTCGGGACTCTTCCAGACCTTGTCCTGTGCCATGATTTGAATGTGTTCCCTCCAGAGTTCAGGTGTTGAAACTTAATGGCCAATGTGATGGTATTAAGAGGGGGGGCAAACAAGAGGTGATTAGTTCAAGGGTCCTTTTCTCATGAATGTGATTAAGGTCCTTAGAAAGGCTTTTGATAGCATTGGCCTCTCTTGCTCTTCTGTCTTCCATCATGTGAGGACACAGCATTCCTCCCCTCTGGAAGATGCGGCCCTTACCAGACAACTGAACCTGCTGGCGCCTTGATTTTGGATTGTCAAACCTCTAGAACTATGAGAAAATAGATTTCTGTTCTTTATAAATTGCCAGTCTCAGGTATTTTGTTATAGCAGCACAAAGCAGACTACTATATCCTATATACTTTTCATCTGGCTGTTGATCCGTATCCTTCCTAATGAACTGTAAATCTAAATGTAAGTAAAGTGGATTTTCTGAGTTCTGTGAGCTGTTCTAGAAAATTATTGAAGCTGAGGACGTGTTGTGGGAACCCCTGACTTATAGCTGGTTGGTCAGAAGTATGAGTGATCCAAGTCTTGCAACTGTCATCTGAAGTGGGGGCAGTCTTGTGGGACTTAAGCTGTGGGGTCTGCACTAACTCCAAGTAGCATCAAAATTGAATTGAATGATTGGACATCCAGCCAATGTTGGAGAAGAGATTGGTGTCAGAAAACACTCCATCAAGATATCAAAATTCCCTTCCCAACTGCCCTAAGACCCCTTTCTAGGCCCTCTTACTCTTCCTTTTATGGCAGACCTTACACTCATTTTGCATAGGTCTAAGTTCAATAGCGACCAAGGGGTAGGTGTCTGAAAGGGAGTAAGGACAGATCTTGAATGTGTGTCTAATTCTATGTGCAGAAGATCCTTCATGGTGCAAGAAAGTATAGAAGTGGGTGGGAAGTAGAAAGACAAGGTGAAAGGCTATGGGTTGAGAGCTTTCTTTTGTCTCAGATCCTGCAAATATTAGGAAGTGGTGGTCCTGAGCTTCAGAATCAGAATGTCTGAGGATGGTGGGTGAGAATCTTGCTAGTATCACTGAATTGATTTAAACAGAAGTCTTCAACCTTGGCGTATATTAGAATCACCTGGGTAGCTTTTAAAATGTCCAGGCTCTTCCCCTGATGCCCACATCAAGATTTTTGGGGCTGAGACCAAGACATCAGTATTTCTCAAAGTTCCTCTGATTCCAATATTTAGCTTAGTTTGAGAGTCCTGGACTAAGAAGATTAGAAAGGCAAATAAAGAAGTGAGATGGGTGGTTGGCAAGATGTCAGTGTAGTGGAGGTGGGACTTATGGTGAAAGATAAATCATGGGCTTCCTAAAGCTAGCAGCCTCTACTCTGCTCCAGTGGACAGTTGCCATATATGGAAGCAGACTTGCCCTGGCCAGATCTTCCCAGTCTTCAAGAGAAGTTTCAGGTGCTCATATGAAACTTCATACTTCAGCAGCAGCTAATTCTTTACTGTTTTAATCAATATGATACAAGCCAGGGGAAACAGCTCCTGTCATGATTTGGTGTTTAAGCTGGCTAGTTTGGGCTTCTGAGTTAGAATCTTCCTACTCAAAGTGTTGTCCACAAACCAGTAACATCAGCATGACCTGGGAGCTCATTTTAAAGTCAGTAATGAAGTATACTTGTTACAAGGTGCACCTAGACCTACTCTATTAAAATATGCATTTTAATAGAACTTCACGTTGATTAGCATGCATATTAAAGTTTGAGGATCCCTGAGTAGTAGGTTGTAACAGTGTTGTGCTACCAAAACCCAAACCATAGGTGATATGGTTTGGATTTGTGTCCTCCCTCAAATCTCATATTGAATTGTAATCCCCATTGTTGGAGGAGGGGCCTGCTGGGAGGTGATTTGATCATGTGGGCAGATTTCTCCCTTGTTTTTCTCTATTACGTGAGTGAACATGACTATAACTCACTATTATGTGAGTGAGTTCTCATGAGATCTGGTTGTTTTAAAGCATGTGGCACCTCTCCCTTCACTCTATTCCTCCTGCTCCAGCCATGTAAGACGTGCCTGCTTCCCCTTAACCTTCCGCCATGACTGTAGGTTTCCTGAGGCTTCCCCAGCCATGCTACCTGTACAGCCTGCAGAACTGTGAGCCAAATAAACTTCTTTTCTTTATTAATTACCCACTCTCAGGTAGTTCTTTAGAGCAGCGTGAGAATGGACTAATACAATAGGTGTGATTCCTTTGTGTGATACCAGTTTTGCTGGGTTTTGTGATTATGGAATTATCTAGCACCTGCTGTGTGTCTCTACAATCAACACCTCCTTACAGGACACTTAGCAGCCAGATGTATCTTCCGATGTGTCCCCATTAGTCAAACACAACCTTTCAGTCATGTTCTACCTTTCTGAAAGGTGAAAGAGAAGAGAAACTCTTTTTCATTTTTTCAAAAATAATTATTAAAATGTCCTTGTCTCCCCATACTGTTCATCGAGGCCCTTAGAAAGGTCACGTCCCCTGTTGTTCCACATATTCACAGATTTTTTTCCTCAGCACTTTAGTTTTAATCTTGATTACGCTCTTGTCATTATAATCCAACTAAACTGATGAAAAGCAGACTTGAAAAACCCTGGTATAATAGAAAGATAATTGACTTGGATTAAAGTTGAGCAAATTACAGTTTGGAGTAAACTTCTTTTATCTGGGCAACATATGTAAATAAGTTCATTAGAAAGAAATAAGTCCAAGCATGGTGGCTCACACCTGTAATCTCAGCACTTTGGGAGGCCAAGGCGGGTGGATCACCTGAGATCAGGAGTTCAAGACCAGCCAGGACAACATGGTGAAAACCCATCTCTACTAAAAATACAAAAAAATTAGCTGGGCAAGGTGGCCTGTAATCCAAGCTACTCGGCTGAGGCAGGAGAACTGCTTGAACTTGGGAGTTATTGTGACACTGCACTCCAGCCTGGGCAATAGAGTGAGACTCCATCTCAAAAAGAAAAAAAAAAGAAAAAAGAAAAAAAAAAGAAAAATAAAAGAAAAAAGTCTTGCAGGAGGATTTATCAATTTTATTAATCTTTTCAGGTAAATAAACCAAACTTTTAGCCTTGTGGATTTTCTCTATTGCTGTCTGCTTTCTATTTTGCTGATTTCTGCCCTCATTTTTAGTATTTCATTCTTTTACTTTCTCTGGGTTTAATATGCAGTTTCTTTTCCAGCTTCTTGAGATAGAAACTTACAGCATTGACTTTCATCCTTTCTTCTTTTTTAACATATACTTTTAAATCTCTGCACTTTCTTTCAAACATTGCATAAGCTTTACACGTTGCATGTTGTTTTGGTATGTTGTATTCTCATTGTTGTTTAGTTCAAAATATGTTCTTGTTTTTATCTTGTTTTTTCTCTATTTTTTTAATCCATGAGTTATTTAGAAGGCTATTACTTATTTTCCAAATTTTGAATATACTTACTTATTTTCCTGTTACTGATTTCTAGCTTAATTCCACTATGGTCAAAACATATACCCCGCATGATTTCAAGATTTCGAAGTTTTGAGTCTTACTTTATGACCTAGTACATAGTCTTTGTTCATAAATCTTCATTGTGTACTTAGTGCGTATTGTATTATATAACTGTTGAATGTAATGCATTAAATATGTGATTTATATTATGTTTGTCAATTGTGTTAAACAAATTCTCTGTGTTCTTAGTGATTTTCTCTTTTTTTTTTTTTCCTTCCTGCTTGTTTTGTTAGTAACAGAGACGGATATGTAAAAATCTCCATCTGTGATTGTGGATTTATTTAATTCCCCCTATAATTGTCAACCAAAAAAAACGCCTGATATAGTTGTTAACATTAGATGAAGTAGCTGGGTGCGGTGGCTCACGCCTGTAATCCCAGCACTTTGGGAGGCCAAGGTGGGCTGATCACGAGGTCAGGAGATCGAGACCATCCTGGCTAACATGGTGAAACCCAGTCTCTACTAAAAATATATGTATAAAAAAAAATAGCCAGGCATGGTGGCAGGTTCCCATAGTCCCAGCTGCTGGGGAGGCTGGGGCAGGAGAATGGCGTGAACCCAGGAGGCGGAGCTTGCAGTGAGCCAAGATCACGCCACTGCACTCCAGCCTGGGCGACAGAACGAGACTCTGACAAAAAAAAAAAAAAAAAAAAAAATTAGATGAGGTAGCCTTAAGGCAGCCCGACCCAACAGAACCTTCTGTGATGATGAAAATGTTATCTGTGCTCTCCCATAGGGTAACCAATAGCCCTACTGAGCAATTAAAATGTGACTAGCACAAAGGAGGGGCTGAATTTTTTTAAATTTCTTTAATTAATTTAAATTTAAATAGGCACATGGCTAGTGGCTACTGTATCAAACAGCATTACTTCAAGGCAAGAAAATACAGAAAGGACATTTCATAATAAAGAGAACAATGTATTTGAGAAACTATACTAAAAAGGTATACACCCAATATTTATACCTTCAAACTACATGAAGCAAAAATTAACAGATCTAATATACATAGATATGTTCGAAGAGATAATGCTTATAACGTGGGGACTTCCTATATCTTTCCTGCCTGCAAAACACCAGAACACCCTAGTCACCAAAAGAAATCATGATCTGTTTAATTGGGAAGAAAAACGTAATCTAGTACTTTAAATCTGTAGTCTTAAAGATGCATGCACATGTTCAGGGGATAAAAGGAAAGGTGATCTATTAGAATATGGGAAAAGTGTACTAGAATTTCACTTGTAGGGGAAATTAGCTTTACTCATACCTATTATCAGTGTTGACACTGGCCCCATATTAGTTTGTTAAAAGGTTATGAGTGACTTACAGGGCTTGAGGCCTTCTGAGGAAAGAAGAGGGCACCACACCTCCCCCGCCCCACTTTTTTTTGAGACCAGGTCTTGCTTTGTCACCCAGGCTCGAGTGCGGTGGTATGATCATAGCTCATTGCCTTGAACTCCTGGACTAAAGTGATCCTCCTGGCTCGGCCTCCCAAAGCACTAGGATTACAGGCATTAGCCATGGCAACTGGCCTGTCCCACACATTCGAGGACTTGGACAGTGGTGCCCTTGCTTATATAATGACTTTTCAGCTCGTTTCAACACATCCAGTGTACACATGCTCAGATTAAATGGATTTACAGGCTACCTTATCTATTTTAGCCAAACAAACCCTCACCAAATGGACTAAACCCTGCAAAGACAGGGAGATGAACCACATGAGCAAGTGTGCCAACGGCAAACACAAGGAGAACGGCAGAGTTGACTTTTCTCCTTTCCTACATTCCGAGGTGAAAACAATCAGATATTGCAGGAGAATCCATTTTAAAAGTAATTTTATGAAGAAGACTATCTGAAATATGTATTTACTTTCTCACAGCTGTGAGCCTTGCCTTAAGTGTATGGCATGTTAATGAAAGTGACAAGCCATTGTAATTAGCAGACACTTAAAAATTAAGTGTCCAACAGAAAGTCAAACCTTTACAACTGGTAGATGGGAATGAATAAAAGGAGTGTAATAAAGCAGTAGCCTTGACAAAGGATGCACGTCTTCCATTTTAATCTTTAAATCTGTGTGAGGAATCTTTTTTCCCCCCAGCAGTGACAGCCATTAAAACTAAATATGAAAAAGACAATCCAAACTTAAGATCAGAGTTTTGGATTCCTGTATCAAAGTGTTAAGTGAGGAGTTTTGAAAATAATAAAGTCTATTCAAACATATGGACTCTCTATTTTGAGGGCAAAGATTTGTTTTGAATAATTAACAAATAAAATAAAACATTTTCATCTTTATTCTTTTTCATTATTTATATTTTATTATAATTTAAAATATATATTACACATTCATTTATAGTGAACATATATATGTGTTAGTCTAGTAATACCTACAATGTAAAAATGGATATGCAAATAAGTGAATATGCCTACGATGGGGGCTGTAAGTGTCTAATTTTTAGAGGCATGAAATGGAAAAGTTTGGATACCACTGCCGCAAATTACTGGCCTAATATTTAATTTTGCTCTAGTGGAAAACTAAAAGGTATTGGGTTGCCAATGCCCAACTTTAATTTTCACAAAAATAAAAGGTGCCAAAGCCAGGAGAACTTTGAAATAGTTACTACCTTACAGGGGTTCCATTATTTATAGTGTAGAAATTCCACAAAATTTCTGTCTAGGTGATGCTACCAGGTTATGATTTATTTACAATTTGGTAAAACAAAATGGGTGAAAGATTACCATCCTTCAAGTTCAAATACTCATTTTTAACTCAGATTTTGTAGGGTTTCTAATATTTTTAAAACTTAATGTGTAAGTTAACATCAATTAAATAATATATATCCAAATATATATTAGGTTGGTATAAAACTAATTGTGGTTTTAGCCATTACTCTGAATTGCAAAGATCGCAATTACTTTTGCACCAACCTAATAAGTTTTTCTCCTTTATATTTTGGCCTGTTGTTATTGCAAAATCATTTAACTATTAAGGGAGGAAACCACCCCTTATATTGTCCTATGCCCAATTTCTGCCTCCAAAGAAAGAAGAAGTAAACACTAAAACGCAGAAAGGGAATCCACAGGCAGATAGCCCAGCACCGCGCCCTGGGCCTGGTAGTTAAAAATCAACCCCTGACCTGACTGCTTGTGTTATCTATAGATTCCAGACATTGTATGGAAAAGCATCATGAGAATCCCTGTCCTGTTCTGTTCTATTCTGATTACCAGTGCATGCAGCCCCCAGTCACATACCCCCTGCTTGCTCAGTCGATCACGACCCTTTCACTTGTGCCCCCTTAGACTTGGAAGCCCTTAAAAGGGACAGGAATTGCTCACTCAGGGAGCTCGGTTTTTGGAGACGTGAGTCTGCCGATGCTCCCAGCTGAATAAAGCCCTTTCCTTCTACAACTCTGTGTCTGAGGGGTTCTTGTCTGCTGCTCGTCCTGCTACACTATCAAGTCTATGAATAAAACCTATTATGTACAGAATCCACATAATCTCTTAAGTTCAAATCAAAATAATACAAAACGTTTCAGTAGAAGATTTTGCATTGCCACGAAGCACTTTATGTGGTTTAAAATCACACTTCTGAATAAATTGTAAGGCTAGACTTACAGTCAAAACCAGTAATCATTAACAAGAAGTTCTAATAATAAATAGCTGTTTATTTGATAAAAGGTTGACAATAGCCACCAAAATTAAATACTAAAAATTCGTATTAAAATATCATGCACTTTCTATGTAAGCATTTTTTACTGATTGTTTGCTTATCTCTGGGCTTGAATTAGATGGTTCTGATCATTCTCTCCAGGTTTTTAAACTATTACGAAGCACGGCATGTGTAGTGGTCAAATCTCATTCAATCTTACACTGATGTCATCATTTCCTTGTTTTATCTGAATAGTGGTTATGTAAGCCAAGGTGCTTTCAAACCTATCGGCAAAGATTATTAATACTATAATAGGGGTTGGGCAATGTTAATGTCTTATTTCCATTTACTCTCTATTATCCCCAAACAGAGAACATATCAAATAACTAGGTTTTGCAGCAAGCTAAATAATTAAGGCCTCTCCAAACAAGTTCATTTCAATAAAATGACCCCATGATGATACCACAGGTGTGAATCACACATCAAGGACACGCACTCAGAGTCCATTGAGAACTTAAATTTGAAACCGCAGAGTCTGACACCTCCCTGACACAAATACAACCAACAGAAACTGTGACCTGCGTGGTTCAGAGCTTATTTCCTTCATTGGCATCCTGAATTTCTAATTTTAATATCAATTAGCACAAGTGTAAGAGTGAAGATATAAGTCCGGAGTTGCATGCACACATATACCCCTTGCCAGCAAAGGATTTGTTTTATGGAAAGACAGAGGGAGGAAGGCAGAAAAAACTCGATATTCAACAGAACAAAGAATTAAGAGAGCTGTTGATCTTAATCACAATCATTGTACTGATTTCCTTTTAGTAAAGATCTGTTTTAGAAGGAAAATGGTACACAAATTAGCCTCATGATTCCCGCAAGGGGAAAAATAATTTGTATTTATAACAGTCACGATAAAGTGTTCTGTTCTTTAAAATATGGCCCCAACTAAAGGTAATTATGGTAACAGTGACAAAGAGTATTGTTTTAGAAATGACTCCGTAAAATGATTTAATAGCCATTACTCACGCATTTTAAGGAAACTGTCTTGTAGGAGAACACCAGGCTGTTTCTCTATATAGGTTGCAATCATAGAAAATGGTGATGTCTTATTATTTTTTTAAGTTATTGTTGCAGGATGCTATGCATGCATATAAAATAAAAGCTGATGGCCAGGCACGGTGGCTCGCAGCTGTAATTCCAGCACTTTGGGAGGCCAAGGTGGGCGGATCACCGGAAGTCAGGAGTTCGAGACCAGCCTGGCCAATATGGTAAAACCCCATCTCTACTAAAAATACAAAAATTGGTTGGGCGTGGTAGCAGGCACCTGTAATCCCAGCTCCTCTGGAGGCTGAGGCAGGAGAACCACCTGAACCCAGGAGGCAGAGGTTGCAGTGAGCTGAGATCGCACCACTGCACTCCAGCCTGGGTGACAAGAGCGAAACTCCATCTCAAAATAAATAAATGTAGAATAAAAGCTGATTTCAAATTTAAAAAGAGGGGGAAGTGATTTAGTACGATATGCAGCTCAGACTACATTTTTCTTGATGAGATTCGGTCTTAAAGGGGTCTCTGCCAAATTCAAAGAGAAAATGAAATCAATGGAGGGTTCTGTGTTGAATTTCCTCTTATGGCATTTATGAAGTTATTGCCTCCAAAAAGAAAGCATGCAGGCCAAAGCAAAGTTATGAAAGTCTGGAACTTTAAAAGAGGGAATCCACAGCTTGTTCTGAGACCATTTGCTCAAGCCAGTCCCTCTACAGATGTGCCACCTTTGCCAGGCATCCTGCAAGACCTAACTCATTGTTTTCCACCCAGCTCACTACGTTCTTGCTACTGTGTAGCTTCCTCATAGCGCTCACTCTATTTTTGGAGCTTCTGTCAACCTATGGCCCATGTCACACAGTCTAGTCCTTGTCTCATCTCTTCATTCCACTTGGCTATGTTGCCCTAGTGAGATTACTAAAAGCAGAGACTGTGCCCCTTCTTCTTTAGAAGCTCGCTCCATTTCTAGATTGGCTGACTGAGGCACAGGGCTATGCTTAAGGCTTTGGCTCATCTAGGAAGAGACCCATTAATACCGCTTCAGTTCAGTCTGTGAAGCAGTACTTAGGGGCCCTGTGAATGCCGGAGAATAATTCCCAGTGGTTCTATGCGATATGAACAGAACATTGAAGAAAATATGTGAAAAAAAAACCTGATAACATATAAATCAGCCCTGATTATGTTAGAGTCCACCACATAAGCCTTTTTTTTTTTTTTTTTTTTGACAGAGTCTCTCTCTCTCTGTCACCCAGGCTAGAGTGCAGTGGCGCGATCTCGGTTCACTGCAACCTCTACCTCCCGGTTTCAAGTGATTCTCCTGCCTCAGCCTCCCAAATAGCTAGGACTACAGGCACGTGCCACCATGCTCAGCTAATTTTTGTATTGTCAGTAGAGACTGAGTTTTGCCATGTTGGCCAGGCTGGTCTCAAACTCCTGACCGAGGTGATCCACCTGCCTCGGCCTCCCAAAGTGCTGGCATGAGCTACCGCACCTGGCCAAGCCTATTTATTTATTTATTTATTTATTAGAATTACTAAAAAATAATGCAACTGAGAAATCAAAAGCAGATAGGCTTTCTAGCATGCTGTGGTAATGTTTGGTTTCTGGCTTTATTACCTGTGATTTTTGTGACCAGTCACCTGCTTTGAGGTCTCCATTTCTTCACTTGTAGGGATGTGTGTGGGTGGGTGATGGCAATGGTGTTAATATCTACTTCCAAGCTTTATTGGGACATGACACATAATATTAAATCTAGACACCACTAGATCTGCTGAATCATATGGCCCAAGTGACAGAGCTGCTTGTATAGCAGCCTGGACCTGTTATAAAACCTTCTCTTGTTCTGGGATCCACTCAAAACTAGCAGCTTCTTGGGTCACTAAATAAACGAGTGGGAGTAACACATCCAAATGAGGAATATACTGCCTCCAAAATTGAAAGAAGCTCACTAGGCATTGTCCCTCTTTTTTGATTTAGGAGGGTCCAGATGCAACATCTTATCCTTCATCACACAAGAATATCTCGACATATCCCACGCCACAGGACTCCTAGGAATTTCACCGAGGCAGAAGGTCCCTAAACTTTGTCAGATATATCTCCTACTCTCTGACATGCGAATGTCTTACCAATAAGACTAGAGCAGTTGATACTTCTTGCTCACTAGGTCCAATCAGCATAATGTCATCTATGTAATGGACTAGTGATGAAAACCAATTAAGATCCCTGTGCACTAGATTATAACATAGGGCTGGAGAGTTGATATGCCCCTTAGGAACGACAGTGTAGGTGTATTGCTGGCCTTGACAGCTGAAAGCAAACTGCTTCTTGTGAGTCTTATTGACAAGGATGGAAATAAAGGTATTTGCCAGATCAATAACTGCATACCAGGTACCAGGGGATGTGCTAATTAGTTCAGGTAATGAAACCACATCTGGTACAACAACTGCAGTTGGAGTCACCACCTGGTTAAACTTTCCATGTTACTCTCCATCATCCTGTTTTGTGCACAGGTCAAGTAAGTTGAATGGAGAGTATGGTGAGACTCACCAGCCCTGCGACTTTGAAATTCCTGATGGTAGCACTAATCTCTGCCTTCCTTCAGGAATGTGGTACTGCTTTTGGTTTACAATTTTTCTAAGTTGAAACAGTTCTAGTGGCTCCCACTTGGCCTTTCCCTCTGTAATAGCCCTCACTCCACAGGTCATAGGAACCAGTGTAGCAATTCCGTCAGGGACTATATCTATTCCAAGTATACATTTCAGACTAGGGAAATAACCACAGGATAAGTTTAGAGACTCATGAAGTTCACTGTGAGATGGACCTGAATTAAAACTCTGTTGATCACCTGACCTCCATCAGCCCTACTCTGCCTGGTGGACCACAGTGAAATACTGGGTCTTCTGGAATAAATGTCAGTTCAGAGCCAGTGATCAGTAGTCCCCAAAAGGTCTGATTACTTCCTTTTCTCCAATGCATAGTTACCTGGTAAAACACCATAGGTCCATTTGGAGAAGGGTGGGAGAGAGATGAACAGTATAAATTTTCAGTAATGTACAGGGGCCTTTCCTCAAAGAGACTCAGCCTCCCCTTCATTGAAAGGGTTTTGGGTCTATAAACTCGCTCAAGGGTGGGAATTCCTTGAAGGAGAGTGACTCTCTGCTTTCATGATTCAGGTAATACTTTTTTTTCATTTAACATAGACATTTTCCACTTACAGACACTAAAAAAGAATTTAGTCGGATACCTATCTCTTTCACTTCCCAGGAACCTCATGATCAACTGGCCAGTGCCATGGTTCTCTGTGTTAGAGCATTTTGGTTGCTGCTTGACTCCACTGTTCATCATGGTAATCATGCCCATCTTGCCTTTGATGGTCGAGTGCTGCCACTTGGCCCCTGCCACACTGGGATCCAATCATTCCCGTTACATTTCGATTTCTCAATTCAGTGACTGCAGTTTCTATTGTAAGTTCTGGCCTACAGAGTAGGGTGTCACAGAGCTCTTCAAGGATGCCAGGACTCCTTCACAAACTTACTTCTCACAGTTATGGTGAAAAGTATGTCTCCAGGACCCTCCCAATGTGAGTAAGTCATTCTTGAATGACAAACCCACTCTAACATCCCAATGTCTCTAAGTCATTTAATCCCTCCCTCTACATTAAACCAAGGGAAGTTCAGCATTTCCAACTTGCTCACTGTGGGTGACTTTCTGGCCCATGTTCCAGCCAATGACTAAACAAACGATTACAGCACTTTCCAAATGCCTGAGCTGCAAAATTAAATGCATGCTGTCTCCTTCCTTTATCCATAACAATAAATTCATTTTGATCTAATTTGTGTTTCTCCTACCATGATCCTACGTTCTTAATATGCATTCCCTCACATGTTTTCCAAACTTTCATAAATTAGAAAATTTAAATACTTAATATTTATTTGGAGTATAGTATAAATCCTCATGAACTGCACTTTGTACTTCACCTTTAGGGGCATCTTGGGACTTGAATGAATGTAGTTATAGGTCTAGAAACAAAGAGGGGTCCTGAATAGAATCAGCATCATCTTGCATGGCAACTGCCTTGGGGGAGGCCCTTAGAGTTTCCTCTGGTGATGCAGGATTAATCCCCTTAGAAGAGGCTGGAGAGGGATCTTCTGCTGGCAAAGAAACCTTATCATAATTTAGGGGCTCAATGTCCTCAGTTTCATCAGGGCTGAAGCTGATCTCGATTCCAACTTTGAGCAACACATTCTTTCCTGGTTAATACACTGACTTTATCAGAAGACACCTTGTGAGGCTGAGGGTTCAAATTGTGTTAGTTTGGCTAGTCATGGGATGAGATCCTGCATTTGATTTTCAGTGATCTCAGTCCTAAGGCTATAGGAGATAAAGGTCTTCTTGAGGGCACACAATTGCAGCTTTTAGATCAAGTATGCAGCATTTGACCTGGGAATTCAAACCCTCAGCTCATTCTTTGTTCAATGATAATAGAAGCCAATCTCTTTACATTTGTTACTTTGCCAATCATGTTCAAAAGCATTATATACACAGTCAACAAAATCTTTGCTTCTTATAAGTGGTTGATTAGGAGTATCCAATGGTAATATTTTGCATATCTCTATTGACAGAGTACACCATAGACTATCTATCAGTGCCTTCTTTATTAATGGAAACAGAGTTATTTGCATCGTTAAACCTAATTGGATGAGAGAACCAATTCCAGAAACCTCAGCACCGATTCAGGAAACCCATCCTTACAATTCTCTTCCTCTAGAACCACTCTTGGGGCAAAAATCTGTATTAGTCTTGGTTCTCCAGAGAGACAGAATCAATTATATGTGTGTGTGTGTGTGTGTGTGTGTAATACTCCAATTGTGTGTGTGTGTGTGTGTGTGTGTAATACCCCATCAGCTGTCCTCATTCTCAGGCCATCAGACTCAGACCAAATGAATGGGTACCCTGTGGACCAGTCAAGTTAACACATACAGTTAATTAGCATAGTATGTATAGATTGAAAAAATGGCCACAGTTATTTTTCAGCTCCTCCTATTAACACTTAGAGTCTACTTCTTTCCCACTTGAATCTGGGCAGGTATTGGGATTTTCTTTGGATAGTAAAATGTGGTCAAAGTGACAATATGCCAGTTTTGGGCCTAGGCCTTAAGAAGTCTATGCTCCTGCTTTTGAGCAAGCTTTGATTAGCCTGCTAGTAGAAGAGAGACACAGGGCCCAATCACTCCTGATGTCCCAATTGCCAGCCAGCCAGCTGCCAGTCAGGTAGGTAAGACCATCCTCAACTAGCCAGGCTTCAGTTGATCTGCTAGCTGAACACAGATACCTGCCTAAGACCAGCTGGGATCAATGGAGCCCAACGAAAATCAGCAGAAAGTTTCAGCTGACCCATAGACTTGTGAGCAGTAACATATGGTTATTGTCTCAACAGTGACTTGTTTTCAAGTCATTAAGTTTTGAAGTGGTTTGTTATGCAGCTAAAGATCACTGACCCAGATGCCTTGTCAGTCATTTTAAGTTAGACGCATCTGCTTTGGACCATTTCCTGTGCCCTCTGAGGTGGGAATCATGAAATATGTATGGAGAAACTATTAAATCTATTATGCAGTTTATAAAACATAAACTCTCATAAGCTGGTTCTACAGCAAGCCTGCATATACATGCATTGTCATTATAGACAGCCCTCCTCAAGAGTCCACAAATGAATTCAAACCATCAATACTCAGGACAGGCTAGTAACACAAGATATGTTTGGAATTTTTTGTTTCATGAATGAGCAGATTGCTATATGTAAGTCATAATAGAATTGGATGAATCACTTTTTATACAGTATAGATCTCTGAAGCCTGTGGTTAGGGACTTAAAATAAGGTTTCATGGGTATAACCAGAAACAAAACAAAACAAAACAAAACAAAAAAACCTCATGAAAAGGAAAGAATGTGACAATGGTGGAGACCCTGAAATAGGTCTAACAAAGTAACCAAAAGCAGACAAAAAGCCATGTCCATGGTCTATCAGTCCTGCTACCAGCCTCACCTCAAGGGCACTCTGAATTTATCTGCTACTCATCTCTTGTGGCTCTCAGTCCCTCTTGCACTTGCTGCCTCATTGATCAACAAGCCAGGCCCTTAGCTCTTGAAATTTACTCTTCCTAGAAAGCTCTTCCCACAGACACCTTATGGCTCACTGAACTCCTCTCCCATTATGGTTAATTTTATGTGTCAATTTAGCTGGGTCACAGAGTGTTAAAATATTTAGTCAATCATTATTCTGAATGTTTCTGTGAGGGTGTTTTTGGATGAGATTAACATTTAAATCAGTAGCCTGAGCAAAACAGATTACCCTCCCTAATGTGGGAGGGCCTCATCCAATCAGTTGAAGGCCTGAATAGAACAAAAGGTTAACATTCCCCTGAGTAAGAAAGAATTCTCCTGCCTGATATCCTCTGAACTAAGAATTAACTAAGACATTGGTTCTTTCTTTCTTTTTTTCTTTTTTTTGACAGAATCTCACTCTGTCGCCCAGGCTAGAGTGCAGTGGCACAGTCTCAGCTCACTGCAACCTCTGCCTCCTAAGTTCAAGCAATTCTGTCTCAGCCTTTTGTATTTTTAATAGAGATGGGGTTTCACCATGCTAGCCAAGCTAGTCTTGAACTCCTGACTTCAAGTGATCTGGCTGCCTTGGCTTCTCAAAGTGCTGGGATTACAGGTGTGAGCCACTGCTCTGACCAGCAGCCTGTGGCTTTTGAACTCAAACTGGGACATGTGCTCTGCAGATTTTGGACTTGCCAGCCTCCATAATCACATGAACCAATTCCTTTGCAATAAATCTCATGCACATACACGTACATATGTAAGTGTGAATATCTCCTATTGGTTCAATTTCTCGGAGGAACTCTGACTAATATATCTCCTTTCTGGAGGTCACCTTCTCAGCAAAGTGTTCCATAATCATCCTATTAAAACAGAAAACTATTCCCTATGCCTCTTTCTTTCTTAATTCTCTGTAGCTTTTTTTTTTTTTTACTACATCCAACATGCTACAACTTTACCTCTTTATTTTATGTATTGCTTGCCTATGAAAACTTAATGGGAGCAGGGATTTTTGTTCATCTTTCCCCTCACTTCCCCAGGCTTCTCCAGCATACAGGACAATGCCTGGCACATAGTATATGTGCAATAAATATTTGTTGAATGAATAAACTTGAAAAAAAAGAAATTCAGTAGTTCAAGTGTTGCTTTTGATCAGATATTTTTTTTCTGAGCTCTGCAGATTTCACACATACAACCCACAAGAAATGCGGTTGTAATGGTCTGCGTAACTGCCACAGAGAATATTCCAGAAGGATGGGGAAGAGCATGGAAGGGAAAAAGACCTTTCAGATAACTCACCTGGAAAAGTAGACATTAGGGAAGGCATGAAGTTAGGGTATTAGATTTTTATGGCTGCTATATTGACTTACCAAAAATTGAGTGGCTTAAAACAATAGAAATGTATTCTTTCACAGTTATGGAGGCCAGAAGTCTGAAATCAAATGTCAGCAGGGCCATACTCCTTTGAGGGAATTGGTTCCTTGCTTCTTTCACTTTCCAGTAGCTGTCACCATTCCTTGACCTGAGCCTGCACCACCCCAGTTTCTGCCTCTGTGGACACATTGCCTCCTCCTCCTCTTCTTTCTGTGTGAAATCTCTCCCTGCCTCACTCTTCTAAGGACATACATTGATATGGTTTGGCTGTGTCTCCACCCATATCTCATCTTGAATTGTAGCTCTCATAATCCCCATGAGTAATGGGAGGGACCCAGTGGGTGGTAACTGAATCATGAGGGTGGGTTTTTCCTGTGCTGTTCTCATGATAGTGAATAAGTGTCATGAGATCTGATGGTTTTATAAAGGACAGTTCCCCTGCACATGCTCTTCTGCCTGTTGCCATGTAAGACATGCCTTTGCTCCTCCTTTGCCTTCCACCATGATTGTGAGACCTCCTCAGCCATGTGGAACTATGAGTCCATGAAACCTCTTTTTCTTTATAAATTACCCAGTCTCTGGTATGTCTTTATTAGCAGCATGAGAACAGACTAATACACACATCATTGGATTTAGGGCCCACATGGAAGACCCAAGATAATCTCCTCATTGCAAAATCCTTACCTTTATAACATCTTTAAATATCTCTTTTCCAAACAAGGGAACATTCACAGGTTCCAGGAAACAGGATAAGGACATGTCTTTTTGGGGACCACCACTCAACAGTGAGATAAAAAATTGGATTGTGCCATGATTCCACAATGACAACCCTTGAGGTTGTTGTCCAGCTGCCGACACAGGGGTACTTTCTGAGGGATGTGGGCCTTTGTAGTCAAGATAACTAAACCCGCTCAGGGTTCCCTAAGGACTTAAACTAATTCAAATTAATAAGTAAAGCTTTAAACATTTACTTATTAAGGTAAAGATCATTTTCAGGAAACCATGTGCTGGAAGCAAGACCAAGCATTTTCTTTAAACAAGAGAGTCAGCTGTGGGTCAGGCTTTTGATTCTGATTCTTTTCTTTCCCTTCTCCTAATCTTATGACAGGGATTCTTATAATCTGGCTCAAGAGCTATCATGTGCTCTAATCCACGGAAAGGCAATACATTGCACTTTGCACTCAAATTTTTAAAATGTTATCAAGGTCATCTCTTAAGCAATCTCTTAAGCAGCATGAGGACATGCAAAGAGATCCAAGTTCAGAATTTCTGGCTGTTTTTCCTGGTGCTAGTCTCTATATCCCATGACTGTATTTTCACCTTTCCCTGATGTTCAGGAGGCTTGAAACTTTTACGTGAAATTTATTTTGTTTAAAGTATTATAATGGGCAGTTTTCAGGACCAAGTGTTCCACAGTTTATTTAAATATCCCATATAACCCTCCAGTTCCCTGAGTAAGTATAAACAACTATTCTATTTAAATTTTAAGACACTAAATTTTATTATAGCCAGAAATAGTTTCTTTTTGCTGTTAGAAGTGGAACCACTCAAGTCTCTGACCTTACCATTCCTAGGCCAATAAAATATCTATTAAAAGGTCATATGCCAGTGACATGTAATATCTACTGAGTGAATTCATAAGTCTGATTCTGGCATTAAAAACTCTTTGACAATTAAACTTTCACTACCCTGGGCACTCTGCCTATGGGATAGCCCTGTTATTCAAGGAGCAATATGAAAGAAAGAAAGAAACAGAGAAAGAAAGAAGCAGAGAAAGAGAGAAAGAAAGAAAGAAAGAAAGAAGAAAGAAAGAAAAAGAAAGAAAGAAAGAAAGAAGGTTAAATTTCAACTGAAAATGGACAAATACTTGTGAAATGTATTTCAAAAATTCATTTAGCAAAATATAAATAATGAGCTGGGCATGGTGGTATGTGCCTGTAGTCCCGGCTACTTGGGAGGCTGAGGTGGGAGGATCGCTTGAGCCCAGGAGTTTCAGGCTACGGCGAGCTACAATTGTACTACTGCACTCCAGGCTGGGTGACAGAGTGAGAGTTTGTCCCTAAAACAAATAAATAAGTAACAACGTAAATTTTTATATTTTGGGGCTTAGTTTTTAGGAAAAAAGAGGCACATAACAATAAAATAAACTGGTGGCATTTATTCAACATTGCAATATCTAAGGTATGGCCTGAGTTCTTAGTGATGGACTCCACTATTTCCTTAAAAACTAATCAATTAATACAGTAAAATAAAATAAAGCAAATTTTTCTTAAACATGTAAGACAAACTTAGATCCAGATTGGGTGCTCTAGAGGGCAGTTTCCTGCATGGTATGTCTCCTCCGTCATTATCCGCAGGACTCTGAGAAGTTGTAGGAATATGCTGGTGCAGAGTTGAGGCCCAGCTTCATCTCCAATAGTTGAGGCCCAGCTTCATCTCCAATGTCATGGAAAGGGACTGTATATCCTGGGGACAGAGTCCTGTGCTCCCCTATGCCACTTGGACACAGCCTGGGGAGAGAGTGACCTCCTGGGGGTATCTACATTAGAGACCCCGCTCTTTTATCGTGACCTGACCTTCATACTGATGACCCCAAGACACTATACACCAAGGCCAAATAATCTAATTAGTAAAAAGAGCAGGGCGTTGGTAGAGTGATTTTAAAATAAGGATTGAGAGAAAGAAAGATCATCAGTTAACTTGCAGTCAACATTCTAATGCAATCTGGTATGGCTGTCCATCATGTGGCAGAGAGATGTGGGGGCCAAGGAAACAGCTAGGCTACCTTCTCCTCTTGTCCAGGGTGCTGTGAATTTAAGCAGCAGTAATAGACTGATGGCAGTGGAAGCCTCCACCTGTGAAGATCAGTGTGCTTCTAAAGGCTATGTCTGAAACTCAAGGGATTCTGGATTCCCTGTGACATCTATGCAAAATCTTGGCTAGAATATACATCCTACCCAGACATACTGATGGCAGCCTTCAGACAGATTTTACTATAATGAGTACATGGAGACTCATATTCAGTAGGTTCTGATGAGATGTTTAAATATTAAAAAAAAAAAACTGTACAGCTTACCTTCATTTAGAAAGGGTATTTGATCTGACAAATAAAGGAAAATGAAGTAATGGGTGGGTGGTCTTGATTGTTTTCTTTATCCTCCTAATTTTTAGCTGGGGAATATTCTTTTTCTACCAAATGTGTCTTGGGTAGTGCTTACCTATGCTTTCTTCTTAGAGACATAAAAGCAGAATATTGCCATTTCATGGATTACAGAACTAGCCTCCTAACAGGTTTCCTGGTTCCCCTCTCCAGTTCATTTTCCACATTACATGCAAAGAGATTCTGCTAAAACAAAAGCTGGAGCATGTCCTCTCAATGGCTGCTCCTGTCTTCTGGATAAAGCGTCAAGCTCTTGATGCTTCTTGCAATGGTCTTGCATGCTCTGGTCCCATTATGGTTTCCCTTGGTCTCAGTTCTTTTCATTGGAATGGACTTCTTTCTGATCCTGCAATGTTCCCTTTGCCTTAGGCCAGCTACATCTGCTGTTCCCTCTGACTTGAATCCCCTCCTACGACTTCTAAGAGTTCTCATTCCTACTCACACATCTCTTATATGGACTTAAGATTCACATCCTCTGGAAATGATGTGCAGTGAAGCTAAGACCCTGTTTTATATTAGTAGTAGGCCATCTCTTGGACCAGCAGTTATAAATCAAAGACCACTGGTAGTGTAAGTACTTTGAAAAGAGATTTAGGATTATATATGTAGACATTCTGAAGCAATTATCAAAGATATGTTGGCTTTGTAATATTTTCTGACAGAATCATCTCTTTGGCACTGGATACTCTATGCAGCAAAAATATCCATCACGTCCAAAGCTGCCACTGCGTGCTTCAGAGCTTTCAAGAATAATTTCAAAATCCTTTTAGTCAGGCAAATTTTCACTCTGAGTACTTTTTATTTGGTTTTAAAACCTAATGATCTATACGTTGCTGAACAGTTTGTTCTACCCTCTCTACTCTTTAATATTCAATTGAATTAAATAAACAAGACACATCAATGAGAAATCCAAATGTCAAAATGACTGATTTTTAGCTCCGTTTGGTTAGAAAATATAAGTCCATGGACTCTCTCCTGGCATGCATTGCCAGGGCACTCTGTACTGAAGCAATGAGAAGTCTTCAAATCCATCTACAAAATACTCCAGAAAGCATCTCTTAACTAAGGACGTACAGAAAGACAGTACAAACCAAAGCATGTGTGTAAGGATCGGGCTCAGAAATCCTTTTAAAATCTAGAAGTCTAAGTGCTCACATTCTACGCACGAAGGTGTTCATCTGAATCATCCCCTACTGGTCAATGGGCGGAACTGTTGCGGGGAGGTCAGCGAGCATACACTGAGGAGATGGGAACTGGGAACTTGCATTTGTGCCTGAACCTGAGCAATGCCCAAGAAAACTTGAACAGCACTCTTTTGGGGTCATGGATTTTTCCTGATGATTTACTCCTTTGAAGACAGTTCTGCTTGTGGCTAATGCTGAGGAATTAGAGGCTTACATGAAATGTATTCCAGGAGGATTTTTTTCCTAACATTTTGTTATGAAAATCTTTACACATATAGAAGAGTTGAAAGCATTTTACAGTAGACACCCATATACTTACCACATAGATTCCACCAGTAGCATTTTACCATATTTGCTTTAGCATATGTCTATATCATTTATCCTTTTGGTTGCATTTCAACTTCAAAGGAAGTTGCAGGCATCAATAAGAATACTTTATTATATGTGTTATTAACTAGGTTTCATGAGGATTAAGAAGGGGGCTCTGCGACCATTAATTCCACTGGGCCTAGGAATTCCCTGGGTGTCCCTTAAGGGAATCTATGCAGGATAAAGCCATGCATTTCATCTCTTCCTAAATAACTACTTATACATATATCAGGGAAGAATATAAAAGGTGTTTTTTCTCCCTACTCCCCATACAATCTTGTCCATCAACATTATCAAATGGATTGGCAGGGCTCCCTAGAGTGCTTTGTCATGGAACCAGTCAATTCGTAGGTAGAGAAGACACCATCCTAGTTCTGCAGAAATTCTCAATAGCTCCTATTCTGATAGGGAATGACTTAATGAAGTTCTTGCACGTATTTAAGCCTGTCCCAATAACAGACAATGTATTCTTATTAGTGAGCTCATCCTCAAGAGATGGGAAGAGAGCAGCTGTAATGAGAGTAACTTGTGTCTGGATTGGCTTGGGTCTCACTGCAAAATAATTTTCCATTGTCTTAGGCATTTGCCTAAGAGAATGTTATAGATATTAAGGAAAAGATAATTGGTATTGCTGTCAAGAGAGTAACTGAATTTCCTTGTTTCATACTGTCAAACTTTTGAGAGGACTTAATTTGCCTTTTACAATGGGGAAGATGGTGAATTAGAGAGAGACATGAGCTTTTGAGAGTATCCTAAAAAGCCTGCAAAGACCCTGAGAAAGCTGAGGGTTTGATGGAGCCTTTTGGATACATGTTAAAGGCTATTGCCAACATTTCCAGAGCTTTCACCCCGATCCACCATCACATCCCCAAATACAGGATATCCCACAGCCATCAAATCAGGGCATGAATTCTAAATACACTTTCCCTTCTCCTTATTGATTTCATTTTCCAAATCTATACACAACATTTTTTATGAAAGTAATGTGTGATACTACTCCTTTCCTTCCTTTAGCCCAAGAGTTAATAAACTTTTCTTAAAGAGGCAGAGAGTACATATTTTAGACTTTGCAGACTATAACGTCTCTGTCACAACTACTCAATGCAGCTGTTGTAGCGTGAACTCATAGACAATGCGTAATGGAATGGGCATGGCTGTGCTCAATAGAAATTTTAAGGACACTAAAATTTGAATCTCAAATGATTTTCACGTGCTCTGAAATATTCTTCTTCTTTTGACTATTTTTCAATCAGTTCAAAATGTCAAAATCATTCTTAGTGCACTGACTGTGCAGAAAGAGGCATTGGCCTGGATTTGAACCCTGTTCTTGTTTGGCACTATTCAATAGAACCGTCTGTCATTGTGGAAAAGTTGCATATTGGCACTGTCAAATACCAAAGCCACTAGCTACATGGGAATACTGAGCACATGAAATGTGGCTAGTGTGACTGAGAAACTGAATTTCAAATTTTATTCAATTTTTCAATAACTTATATTTAAATAGCCCTGTATGACTAGTGTTCACTACCTTGGACAGTACAGCTCCATAATTTTCTTTCCTATTAACTTGAAAAAATGGTCTTATCTCTTGCCTACATTAAAATGGACCCCCAAGTCCTTTCCTTTGCTGCTTAAGTGATATAGCTATAACTCTGTAGAGACAACAGTTGATGTCTTGATTTTATATATTACATAGCAAACACGGGGAAACACACAGAGCACATGCAAATACCCATACTGCACATGTGCATGAGTGCATACGATCCTGATATAGCTCTTCATTGGAATTCCATCACTTCCAAATTCAGTGAACAAATAATCATGGGGAAAAATGCCTACCACTTAGTAAGGATAGTCCCCTCCTATTCAATGTCTATTATAAAAAATGCAGTATTGGATAATGAAAGCTAACATAGAGTATAAACTTAAACTTTTGTGGTGGTTTCCTTAATCACTTGTCACAAAATCCTATACCTCCTTTAGACAGCTTGCAATAATGAACTTGCAAAACTGACCTAAGAGATGTCATCATGTGAAATCCGCAAAGTGATCATTTCCAAGTAAATGACAGTACATAAACTCTAGGTCATCTTAAATCAAATCTCAGCACTTCACGCTGAGCTCACAGGTCAAGGCCAGAGAAGCTGACCAGTGAAACACAAAAGCATAAAATCACTATTATTTAAATGGTTTTGATAACAATCATTTAGCATACCTGTAAAGTCTTATTCATTATAAAGTGATACAATTATATTTTTCATCTTGATTAAACCCATTTAGAGTGAAACTTCTATCATCATTGGCAAAGATGATTTAGGGTTAACTAAGGAAATTCCAGAGTGAGAGATGAGTGACAGTTGTCTGTCATGGGTAACACAAAACAATAGGGAAGAAGGTTAAGTTAATGGTGAGAAAGTAAACACTTGCCCTCACAATCCTAGTGCTGAGTTTTGAATAATCCCAGGCCTAGTTGCTCCTTGAAAACTCTCCATGGCTCCAGCTGAGGCCTTCTTTTCTTTGTCATGCTATATTCTCTCCACTTTCCTTCCATTTTTATATGTATGATTCACAAACCTTTTATCTCCAGCTAAGACTTCTCTTCTCAAATCCAAAGTAGTACATTTAGCCATCTACATGACTTCTCCAGATGCCTCAAAACATCTCAATCATACTATGTCCAATGTTGCTGTCATGGTTCCCTCCTCCTCATCCCCAGTTTGGCAGTCTGACACCTAGCCCAGGAATAGGTGTCAAAATCCACTCAGTTGCACAAACCACACACCTAGGCAATTCCTTGACTCCTCCCTTTCCCTGTACCCTACAGTCAATCTGGCTCCAGGTCCTGCCTCTCACATCCTTCTGCCTCTCTCCATCACCACTGCCATAAACCAACTCCACACTGCCAGTGTCTCTTGCCTGCACTAACATAATATTCCTAGCTAATCTTTTGCATCCTGCTTGCCCCTTCTATCCTTTAATTTGCTCCCCACATCAATCAATAAAAATATTTTCAAAGCCTAAATCTGATAATATCACTTCCTTCAGCCAGCCTTAAGTCTTGCTTTTTTTTTTTTTTTTTTTTTTTTAGACAGAGTTTCACTATTGTTGCCCAGGCTGGAGTGCAATGGCGCGATCTTGGCTCACTGCAACTTCCGCCTCCCGGGTTCAAGCGATTCTCCTGTCTCAGCCTCCCGAGTAGCTGGGATTACAGGGGCATATCACCACATCCAGCTAATTTTTGTATTTTTAGTAGATATGGGGTTTCATCATATTGGTCAGGCTGGTCTCAAACTCCCGACCTCAGGTGATCCGCCATCCTCGGCCTCCCAAAGTGCGGGGATTACAGGTGTGAGCCACCATGCCCAGTCAGCCTTAAGTCTTATTAGGATAAAAGCCAAAATTGTTAATGCAGCAGCCAAGGCTTTATGGGTTTCATTTCTATCCACCTTCTGGCTCCACTGTATACTCTTTTCCTGATGCTCTTTGGTCTATCTACCATGACTCTTCAGTTTCTTGCACACACCATGGTCCCTCCTATCACAGGGACTTTGCATGTATTATTATCTGCATCTGAAAGGGTTTATCTTCATCCACACACACACTCTTTCTCACTCTACCAGACCTTATTATCATTTACCTAGTTAATTCCTACTCAACCTTTGGCTCTTAGTTCAAACATCACTTGCTCCAAGATGTTCTGTCTGATCTTCAGTCCCCTAAACCTACCTCACTCAGAGCAGTCTGGGTTTTCCTGGCACCATGCTCCTTTCTTTCAGAGAACTTGTCTGGGTTTGTAGCTAGACAATTAGTTCATGTGACCATTTGTTTATTGCCTCCTTCTCTCCTCTTTTGGGGGGATAAATTCCACTGGAGCAGGGACAATGTCTACTTTTTACCAAGTATGTTTTCCCCAGAACTTGGTCACTGGCATATTGAATACATTCTAGAAACATGTGAATGGATAAAATGAGTGCAATGAGGACCTGGGGATAGTGTAGGTGAGTCTATGGTGGCATCTGGGGTTGGGAAGGGATATAATGCCAACCTTCCTTGCAAGCCCAAGCTACTCCAATGATGTTTCACCTCTGTGGACAGTGTTGACCCATGAACTCAATATCCAGACATCAACCAATAGCCAGGATGTTATGGGGTGTGTGTTATGATTGGCTTACTAATTTATTCCTCCCTTCCTCCAAGTCACTTTTCTATTCTTATTCTCAATTTTCCCCTTATCTCATATTCCTCAATTATTTTTTATGGATTTTTATCTTTCAGTGCTACATGCATTATTATTATCTGTGTTCCTTCTCTGAGACCAAAACTACCTTTTAATAAATAACATTTATAATAATAACTTATTTATCCCAACCCTCATTGTACTGCTAAGCCTCGAAAATCCAAGCTGAGATCCAATCCTGGTGGCTAAATGACAATACAGTAGCCAGCTGGATATGTAAGCCTCATTGTCTCAGTAGCATTATTCTTGTTTTGCCCTTAAGGCTACTTGTAGTTTCTATCACATACTTTTTCTCATCCACTTCCTGCCATTCCTGAGTTCCCCTGAATCTGGGCCTGCAATAAAATATGGATTAATAAAGCAAAATCAGGGCCTATTCAAATTCTAGCATCCAATGAAAATAAAAGACAGAGAACGCATGCAGCCAGGATTTAAACCTGTGCTTTGATATCTTAGGATTTACCATGACAATATTTTTCTGGGAACAGGTTCTGGGGTCTGTGCTTAGTGTATCTACTCTTTTTCCCAATGTACCCTTTCCAGAGATATATTTGTATCCATGTGACATTGATTCATGCAGCCAGATGGCAAAGGACAGAGCTGGACCACTCTAGGCAATGTGTGGCCTACTTACAGGCCCAACAATCTGTAGTCTAATACTAAATAAAGGTATTGGGCCTTTAAGTTTCAAAAAATGCAATTTTGTTTGTTGGTTATCTTACATGTAGCAGGGACAGTCTGAATGCTGGATGTATCCATTCCAACAAGCAAGGAGATAAGATGTTAAACTGATTCCCCAAGGCTGGATAGAGAGAAGTATCGTGGGTGTCATTGCCAACCCTGTGAGATGCTGACGAAGCCACTGAGAACCAGGAGTAAATGTTTAGGAACCTAAGGAACAAATTCCTTATCACCGGCAGACAATTGTAATGACCTTGTGATACGGTGGGAAGTGTCCCAGGGTATTCAGAATGTGTAAGATCTTCAAGGGCCTTCTGAACTATCTAAAAGAGATGGTAGAGGCATTCCTGTGCAGAAGGTGTTAGTGCCGAGAGCTTGTTCCCTGACGGAAACAGGGTAAAAATCAAAGGGATATAAACTGAATCGGAGCATTCCACAGAAACAAAGATGCCACTAGGGAATGTGCTCTCACATCAAGACATATTAGTTCAGAATGGCCTTGTTCAAAAACGGCCACAGGTATGTCAAATCAAATATCAACAGTTCAATATGGTATAAAACTGGGTAAAGTGTACATGAATTGATTAGCAACCTAATATAACACAGTTGTCCCTAGGTATCCATGGGGGATTGGTTTCAAGATGCGCTTTGGATACCAAAATCCATGTATGCACAGGTTCCTTATATAAAGTGGTGCAGGCGGGGGTAGTGGCTCTGGCTGGGGATGGTGGCTCAGGCCTATAATCCTAGCACTTTGGGAGGCTGAGGTGGGCAGGTCAGCTGAGGTCAGGAGTTCAAGACCAGCCTGGCCAACATGGTGAAACCCCGTCTCTACTAAAAATACAAAAATTAGCTAGGCATAGTGGCACATGCCTGCAATCCCAGCTACCCAGGAGGCTGAGGCAGGAGAATCACTGGAACCTGGGAGGCGAAGGCTGCAGTGAGCCTAGATCGCGTCACTGTCCTCCAGCCTGGGCGACAGAGCGAGACTCTGTCTCCAAAAAAAAAAAAAAAAAAAAAAAAAAAAGTGGTGTAGTATTTGCATATACCCTTTGCACATCTACACTTTGAATCATCTCTAGGCTAGTTATAATACCTAACTCAATGTAAATTCCATGTAAATTAGTTGTTATACGGTATGATTTAGGGAATAATGACAAGGACAAAAATCTATACACGTTCAGTACAGACACCATTTTTTCCCCCAAATATTTCTTATCTGCAGTTGGTTGAATCCACAGAAGTGGAACCTATGGATACAAAGGGCTGACTGAACTGTAACAGGGAACTTTATAGAGACACCTCTGTTCTCTTCTACTCACATCTTAGTTTTATTGCAACAGATCAAAGGTAGAAATATCATTTCATCAGTCAGTCTTGGAACTCAGAGGGGTCTTCTCAACTGGGGTTTTCAATAACATATCTGAGGAAGTGTTTAGGAAGATGAGGGACTATTGTTTAACCAACTAATCCAGGGACTCGTGTTTTGCTGCTTTTTAGTTTTTCTTTCTCGTGGAAACTCTGGCATTGGTGCAATGACTGGCTTTGTGTCCTAAAGCTCCCCTTACCTCTGATAGTCTCATCCTTTAATCTCCACACTGGCTTCAGGTATCACTATAGAATTATTGAAGAAAAATGCCCAGAATCCTATCCACAGTATTTTGGTAACTTAGTTTCCAGATCATTTGGTTCCTGATTTTACTCTGATCTTCTTAGGCATCTGGAGGCCTGTCCATTCCCAGCACAGGGTTCCTGGCTACCTTCCTGTTCACTCTGTATCCTTAGTATGTAGCACAGTGCCTGACACATAGTATATGCTCAATAAATATCTTTTGGATGAATATTTAAAGTGAATGGGTCTGAACTTCACTGTTTCTTCAATTTAAAAAATAAGAATGTATATGCAACTTTCTATTGCCCAACTATTTAGTCTACAAAATATTAACTCATTCTATGAAGTCGTGAAATATCTCCTCTATGCCAGGTGCTTGGAGAAATAACAGAGATGCGGCCCCTGTGTGGGGACGAAACAAGTTATAAACAAGTAATCACATGAATAAGATATTTTCAGAAAGATGGTGCCACACATTAAAAAAAAAAAAAAAAAGGAATAAAGACAGAAACTACTCTGCCATTTGAGAAAGTCTCTCCGTAAAGAAACACTTGAACCAAGAACTGAAGAAAAAGGTACTAGTGTGGAGATGTCTAGAGGAATTGTGGCCTAGCAGCAGAAACAGCAGAAGCATGGTCATGGTTCCATCTGAGGACAGACAAAGAGCTGGAACAGTGGGAGTATAGTGTGCACTAGGAGGGGGCGGGTGGAGATGGATACAGGGCCACGTTGTGCAAACACCTGCTGAGGAGGTAGGACTTGACACCTTCTGATAAATCCACAAAGGGTTTAAGCAGGTTAGTGGCTTTATCTGAATGACTTAAATGTCCACTTTTTATATGTAATTAGTGTTAATCAGTTTAACATAATAAAAAATTGGAATGATGCTGACGTGCGAAAATATCCCATCTGTCAAAATTATTCTTACAGTAAACTGATATATGATAGCTACTCTCCTCCCTCCATTTTTCTAAAAGTGTCTTTTAAATATATATACATATATATACACATACATATACACACAGACACATATATATGTTTTTTTGAGACAGAGTCTCGATCTGTTGCCCAGGCTGGAGTGCAGTGGCGCGATCTCAGCTCACCACAACCTCCGCCTCCGAGGTTCAAGCAATTCTCCTGTCTCAGTTCCCTGAGTAGCTGGGATACAGACATGTGCCACCACGTCTGGCTAATTTTTGTATTTTTAGCAGAGATGGGGTTTCACCATGTTGGCCAAGCTGGTCTCGAACTCCTGACCTAGTGATCCACCCTCCTCAGCCTCCCAAAGTGCTGGGATTACAGGCGTGAGCCACCGCACCCAGCCTTAAATACATTTTTTAATTAAAACAATTTTTCTTTTACCTCTACTCAAGAAAGCTTTGATCTCTTAAATATTGAGTACATATAAAAGAGGGTAAAGTAGTCATAAGATATAAAGAACATTGAAGCAATAAACACCTACTGACTACTTTATAAAATCCTTTCTCCTTCCCTGACTCCTCAGAGGTAATGGTGGTTTTGAATTTTTTGGTTTTATCGTTCTCATACTTTTAAATATTTATTTGTATACTAAAACAATATGTTGATTCATTTTGCATGCTTTTAAATTTATTGGATTGAATCATACTGTATATATTTTCTTGCCACTTGTTTTTTTAACTATTTTGTTGATGAAATGTATCCAAGTTGTTATGTGTAGCTACAAGTCATATTTATTTAGCTGTTGTGTGATATTCTTTTGTAGCAATATATTAACATTGCTTTATTCTACTATTATAGGTGGGTTATTTTTCATTTCTTTTTCTAGTACAGAGAGTGTTGCTATGAACACTCTTGCACAACACTTCTGATACACATAGGCTACAATTTCTCTAGGGAGTTTCTACCTTGATGAGGAATTTCTGGTTACAGGACTGCATACCTTCAACTTCACTAGATAATCTCAAATTGTTTTTCAGAGTGTTTGCACCAATTTTTACTCCCACTTGCAGCTTACAGTTGTCCCAGATGCACCATATCCTTGCAAATTGCTTGATATTGTTAGACTTTAAAAGTGTGCCTGTCTGAAGGTGTAAAATAATATAACACTGTGGTTTCAATGTGCATTTCTTTGATTACTAATGAGCTTGAGCCTACTTATATGTTGCTAATCATTTGTGTTTTTCCATATTAGAAGCACCTGTTTGAGTTTTTCCACATTTTTCTATTATTTGTCTTTCACTTAATCTGTAGGAATTTCATATATAATAATATAATACTGTTATAATATATTACTATAATTTAGAGTATATATAATACAATATAATACAGTTGACTCTGTATCCATGGGTTCTCTGTATCCACTGGTTGAATCCGTATCCACAGATTCAACTAGCTGTAACACAAAAAATTTTGAAAAAAAAAATACATAAATAAAACATAATACAAATTAAAACCAATACAGTGGAACAAGTATTTATATGGCATTTTAGGTATTATAAGTAATCTGGAGAGGATTTAATATATATGGGAGGATGAATAAGTTTTATAATATATATAATATATATTTATAATACATATAAATAAACCACAGTGCTATATTATTTTATACCTCTACACAGGCATATCTGAGGAAGTGTTTAGGAAGATGAGGGACCGTTATTTAACCAACTAAACCAGGGATTCGTGTTTTGCTACTTTTTATTTTTAAGTCTAATGATATTAAGTGATTTTCAAGGATATGGCACATCTGGGACAACTTTAAACTGTTGGTGGAAGTAAAAATTCGTGCAAAGCCTCTGGAAATCAATTTGAGACTATCTACACCATTTTGTATCAGGCACTTCAGCATCTGCATGTTTTGGTATCTCTGGGGGGTCCTAGAACCAATCCCTCACGGCTAGCAAAGGATGATGTATAATACTAATTTTTGATTAAGTTTTAACTATAGGAGTTATCTGTCTTTTTACTCTCTTCAAAGTGTCTTTTGATGAACAGAATATCTTACCTTTAATTTAGCCCAAATTATCAATCTTTCTGTTACATTTTGTTCTTTTTCTATATTGGTAAAGAAAACCTTCCTTTTCCCAAGTGCACGAAGGTATTCTACATAATATTCTAAAGATTTATAGTTTTCTATTTCATATTTAATTCTTGAAACCACATAGATAGGATTTTTGTATGTGAGGTGAGGTAGGAATCCAATTTAGTTTTTTTTCCATATTAATAATAATAGTTCTGGTACTATTTATTGAAAAGCCTGAATTTCTCCACATGAATCCAGTGCCATCTCTCTCATAAATCAAGTTCTCACATCAGTGTGCATTTGTTCATAGACCATTTATTTGTGCCAATGTTAAATCTGCCAATATCCCACTAATATCTTAATTACTATATATTCAGAATGATCTTTGATATGTGATGAATCTTTATGTTCTGTCCCACTTCAGAAACATCTTGGTAATTCCTGGGTCATTGCTTTACCATAAAAATTTTGAAATCAGCTTGTCAAATTCTACAAACGTTGACTTTTTTTGGTACTGCATTTAATCTATAGATCAATTTGGGAGGTTTTTTTTTTTTTTTTTTTTTTTTTTTTTGAGACTGAGTCTTGCTCTGTCATCCAGGCTGGAGAGTGCAGTGGCACAATCTTGGCTCACTGCAGCCTCCACCTCCTGGGTTCAAGCAATTCTGCTGCCTCAGACTCCCAAGTAGCTGGGATTACAGGCACATGCCACCACACCCAGCTAATTTTTGTATTTTTAGTAGAAACGGGCTTTCATCATGTTGGCCAGTACTTATTTTTATGTTATTGGCTCTTCCAATTCATAAGCATGTCATAATAGACCTTATTGATGTTATACCCAATAATAACTTTACTTGTTATGATGTTATATATTTGTAAAGTTATACTAGCTGCCTGTTGCTTATCTACAGAAATGAAATGGATTTTTATAAATTAATTTTATAGGCAGCATATTTGCTAACTCATTAATTATCTGTAGATTACTCTGAATAGTTATTCACATCATTTGCAAATATTTTTTCACTTAATATCTAAATATTATATCTTTTATTTATTCTTCTTGTATTATTGCATTGGACAGAAAGGGATAATAATGGGCATCCTTTTCTAAAGAGAATGTTTTAATCATAAGGTTTTCCTTGGATTTTGCCTTTGGTTTTTGAGTTTCACACACATATACGTTAGTAAAGTTTCTAATTGTGTTGTCTTATTCAAATCTATACTGTGACAATATTTGTTTGCAGTTTCCTTGATGCATCAATTACCAAGAGAAGTGTGTTGAACATTTTTGACTACAGAGGTAGATTCAGTATTGTCAATATTTTTACTATACATATTGTGAGAGTACATTATTATGTGCACATAAGTTTAAAATTGTTATATGCTCTTGGAGAACTAAACATTTTGTCATTATGTAACAGCTTACTTTGTTTTTGCCTTAAAGTCTATTTCATTTGATATGAACATAGCTGAAGCAAGTTTCTTTTGGTATTTGCGTGGTATATTTTTTGTTTTCTTTATACTTACAAGTTTTCTAAACTCCTATACTCCATACATGTCTTTTTGAAGCAGCATATTGCTGAATTTAAAAAATAAATACAAGCTGACAATCTTCGATATTTGAAAATGGAACATTTTTGCATATGCTGTCATTACTGATACTAATGGATTCATATTTATGCTTTCTATCTTTTACTTTCCTTTCTGTGCTTAATTCCCCCCCTTTTTTGCTTTCTTTTGTATTGTACTTTCATCCAAATATGGATGAAAGCAAGAAAATATTTTCATCCAAATATGCTTCATCACTTTTTTAGTCAGTTGCTCTTAATATTCTGTTTCTCATAATTCCAAAATCTCAAGTTGTTAGGGTTTATTCTGCTTTCATTTTCGCTCATTCTCACTCATGGACTTTCTTTGTAATCTCATATTTTTCCCTCTGTAATTTATGGTTTGTTCTTTTATTCTTTTAGCAGCGTTGAATGTTTCAATATTTATCACATCCTAGAGTTAATCAATATTTGCCCTCTTCCTGAACATCACAAAGACTTAGAGTGCTTTAATACCAATTATCTCTTTTAAATTGATATTGTATTATGTTTTAGTTCTATTTTTATTTAACTCCAAAACACATTATTAGTCTTTTATATCATGAATGTTAATTTATATTTATCTACCCATTTACAATTTTCTTTGGTCTTTGTTCTGACTTTCCATCTGGGGTCATCTTTTCCTCTGACTAGCATATGGAGATACAGTTTCCTTTAGTGAAGAGTTGCTGGTGGGAAACCCTTAGTCCTCACTGTACCCTCGCTCCCTATGTCTTGTCTTCCTGGGCTGTGCTAAAAATGTCTTTATTACTTTCATTGTTAAATGATACTTGGGTTTCTGGAACTTAAATATGATATATTTAGATATGGCATTGTTTAAAATACACTATGCTTGAGATTTCTTAATCTATGAATTTGTGAATCTATGAATTAATCCAGAATTAATTGTATTAATTCTGAAATATAACCTCTTCAAATAATCTCCTGTACCTTTTTGCTCTCACTTCTTCTTCTCATTCAATCCTTCATGCCTCTTGTTCTCTCTACCATATTTTCCATGTCTTTGATACTTTGCTATATTCTTGGTAATTATACAGATCTCTAAAAATTTACTAACTTCTGTTGCTATAACTATGCATTGCATTTTAAATATATTTTTCACTTACAGAGAATCAATCTGTCTGTTTGCAAACATGCTTCATCACTTTTTTAGTCAGTTGCTCTTTACTCATATTGTCAACCTTAAAAGTACTTGCTTAATATTCTGTTTCTCATAATTCCAAAATCTCAAGTTTTTGTAGGGGTCATTCTGCTGTTTTTTTTGCTCATTCTCACTCATGGACTTTCTTTGTATTCACTGTGATTGCTTTCATGTGGTGACATTTCCTGGCACTTTGTCTGTAGTCATAGTTTAAGTCTGGTTTAAAGATGGGTTCCTTTTTAGACAAGCTGATTAATTATGTCAGGAGCCCAGAAGATTTCCAGAATGAGACAGATTGAAATTAAATCTGTTTGTTTTTGGTATTCCGAAATTTTCCAGTTTGGAGCCTAAGCATGGGTCATTTCTTTCTTGTTGCTGGCCACTCGGTTTGGCCCTTCAGTCTGGCCCTGAGTTTGTCAGGTGGGGTGAATTCAGGCTTCAAACTCCTAGTGAGAATCAGCTTGCAATCACGAATTCTCAGGGAGAATTTTTTCCTCCTCTATTCTACACCAAGTTTCAATACCAAGTTCTACCATGCTGACCCTGATAGACACCTTCAAGAGAAAGGACAGCTTGACTGCTCTGCTCACCTCTCTGGTACCTGCTGCTTTCACTTGGACCTTGTCCTCTGAGCATTCCCTACTTTTTTCCCATTCATTGATGCATTTAAACATACTTTAAAAAGTTATACAGAGTTTTCATTGGAAACTCAGGTCTCTCTGTTTTGTTTTCTTGATATTTTGTTATCTTAGATTATATCAGCAACAGATGTGGCATTTTCTATGGCAGAGGGAAACAGGTGACTTCAGGATTGCTTCAGAATCACTGTAATTCTACTAAGAACCAATCAAGTTTGAAGGGCTCATTAACAGAAATGTGATGATATCAAGAGACTATAATGGCTCCTTTTAGCCTGAATTGGATTTCTTTTTAAAGATAGAAATAGAAAGGGCACTTGAAAGAAGTGGATCCAGATGAACAGTTAGAGGAAAGTTTAGAATTTCAAACAAGCTCTCATTTAAAACTAACTTTTATCAGTAATGGGTTATTTTGCATTAACATGAAGAATACTTTTAATCACCCAGATAATACATAAATACATTATTTCAGTAAACACATGCAAACAAACAATACGGATGGCTGCAAAGCACCCTTTGGCCACCTCCCTAATCCCAGTCCCCTCTCTCAGGTTAACCATGGTTTAAGTTTGGTGTGTAAATGTCCAGAAATTCTCTGTTTATTCATATTCATATATATGCTTAGAGAAAGAACAGAATTTGTTTTGCATTTTAGAAAAATATATAGATGGTACAGTATTTTGTATGTCTGAACATGTTTTTGTTCTATTCTCTGGCTTGATAGTATGGCTTTAGAATTCCCCATTAAATCATTTTAGAACTCTGAATGCTTTGCTTTACTCTTCAAACTTTCATTTTCTGTAGATATGCCTGATCTCATTCTGACTTTCCATTTGTGAGTGGTAGTTTTTGTCCTGGAAATGTTGAAAAAAATTATCTTTGTTTTTGGTATTCCAAAATTTTCCAGTTTGGAGCCTAAGCGTGGGTCATTTCTTTCTTGTTGCTGGGCACTCATTTTGGCCCTTCAATCTGGTAATTAACATTCTTCAGTTGTGAAAATGTTTCTTATAATATTTCTTTGATAATTTACTTCTCTTGGTTTTCTCTTTCCAGTGCCCCTCTCAGTTGGGATCCTGTGCTCTGGGTACTTAGCTGTATCTCCTGTTTTTTTTTCTAAAAGATCAGTTCCTTCCCATTTATTTGCTTTTAATTATTTATTGATCACTTATACACTGGTGTCTCACCTTTCATATTCTTTGCCACTGTTTTACTTTTCTCTTCACTACCATTTTATAAGATATCATTAAATATCACTTCCAGAAATCTTTGCCACAATCCTCCTTAGGAATATCTATAAACAGGTTATATAATACATGTTCTATTAATATATCTTATGGTTTCTGTTGTTTTGTGTCATATTACACATAATTAGATAGGTAGATATTATTGATGCTATAGAGGAAAACTATTGATTTTCAAATTTTAAACTGCATCTAGCCCCTAACTAAATTATTTTCTTTTATATGTTTTCAATTGCTTTATGATCAGAACATAATTTTTTAATAGATATTTCTAGATCTTGTGTTGCACTGTAACTCACTAAGATGCAATATGGTTGGGAGAAGAGAGTAGTTGAGTTTGAGGCACGGAGTACAAAGCAAGGAGGCTGGAGATTAGACTTCGGACCCGGCCCTACCACTGCCTATAAGTGGACCTCTCTGGGCCTCTTTCCACATTGGCTAAATGAAAGCGTCAGCTCAAATTGTGTCAAAACCACCTCTTACCATCCATGTAATTTTGTGAAATTTTATACCTTAGGTCTGCCAGGGTGAGCAATGGCTCTTTTATCCCACCATTGCATGATTAGAAGTTTAACTTGCCCATGGCCCATCAGTTAGTTCACTTTTGTGTGAGTAATAAAAATAGCAGAGCATGGCACTACAGTCTGAACACCAGATATCGCCAGAAGTCAGTCCAGTGGAAAAATCCTCTATTAAGGAAGAGAAGATAAATCTGAAGAACTGTCATTCCTGAACACTGGAGGTAATTAAAGCAAAGCCCTCAAGGTTATGTCATCAATTTTTCAATTAATATGCCTCCCTCCCCCTTTAATTGTGTATAAATTCATAACAGCTGAAAATGAATAAAGGAAGGAACACAGAGAAAAGAAGACTGGAACAAACAATGAAGCAGTGCAGCAATTACCCGTTTACCTGACATTTGCACAGTAGAGAAGGGAAGCACATGATCTGAAATCAAAGGGGACTGGGTTTTTTAAATAATGGACATTACACCTGTATAGTTAGTGTGGATTGCTGTGCAGCAAGACACAATCAAGTCTGCTCATTGGGGAATCTGTTTGCTAAGAAAAGGAAAAAGACTGGAGACTAGATTTCTGGCCTGGCCCTATTCCTGCCTGTAAGTGGACCTCTTTGGGCCTCTTTCCACATCTGCTAAATGAAGGTGTCAGTCCAACTTATGTAAAAACCATAGCAATAGATTAACAAATGTAAGAGATTAGTAGTACATATGATACAAAATGCAAAGAGAGTAAGAGGATATTTATGGGCACCCATCCTTCCTACCTGTTATTGTTTCATAATATAATTTCATGGACAATAAAAATACCAACATAAGCTTCTTTAGTTTAGAGAACCATACCAAAAGCAATGAGTAAACCTGCTTTTTAAATATGTTTGCGCACACGCGCACACACACACACACACAAGTACATACCATAGGTGGATAGGTGGATGGAAGAATGGATGGATGGATGGATGGATGGATGGATGAATGGATGGATGGATGGATAGACGGAACACTACTTATAAATCCCTGTCCTCCAATTTTAAGAGAGAAAAGATGTTAAAAGGAAAGACCTATTTTCTACTGTACTCTTTGATAAGTGAGTGACTATTGTAATTTCAAGATTGGAAATCTAGGTGTTAAAATCATTCTCGAAATGCAATCTTTAGATTTCTCAACTAAATTAGCTTCAACCCTTAGATAGAATGTTCCAAAAGGCCAGAATCCTGTCAGAACAAGGACAGAAGCATAATGCCATCGATGAACACCACACACATCTCTACTCTTCATCTTGGGCTCTTGTAAAATCTCACACAATATCTTTTTCACATTTAATCTTGCTAATAAGATTTAAATACTGAGGGACTGTAGAAATAAGACTGATCATGATAAAGCTCTGACTAAAACATCTAAGAATATAATTAGGCATAGAATTTAAATAAAAAGAATAAATCATTTCTAAAACTCCCAGCTGAGCCCCACTTCTGGTAGTCACATCAGGGCAGAGGAAAAACCTACAAATCACATAGAAAGCTTTGTTCATACTGGACCCTTGCTGGGGCAGGCATTCACCTATTAATTCCTCTACAGGAGAAATCAATTGAAATACCACCAGAGATGTCAAAAACTAGTTTGTCTATTAGGAATATTTGATTTTATTCATTAATATTTATTTATTTAAAACATAATCTTGCTCTGTTGCCCTGGCTGTGCAGTGGTGTGATCATAATTCACTGCAGCCTGGAATTTCTGGGCTCAAGTGATCCTCCCGCCTCAGCCTCCTCAGTAGCTGGGACTACAGGCATGTGCTACCATGCCCAACTAATTTTAAAAATTTTTTTGTAGAGATAGGGTCTCACTATGTTGCCCAGGCTGTTTTCGATTTCCTTGGCTCAAGCAATCCTCCCACTTCGGGCTCCCAAAGTGCTGGGATTATATGCGTGAGCCACCGTGCATGGTCCTCATTCATTTTTATAACGAACCCATCACCCCCCAATGTTTCCTTCTGCCCCCTTTATTATGATGGTTGCGTTTTCTTTGTGTGTGGTGAAATAGTTTACTTTAGAGCTGGTCTTAGTAAGATATTCTGAGATTTTACGTATGAAACAGACATTTTGTTTTAAAAAAAACCCAGCTTTCTGAATGTAACAGCAGAATTGAGTCTCTCTTTCAGCCATGAAATAGCAAACATTTTTTTCCTCTAAAAAATGTGAGTTTAAAGGCTTTGCCTAAAAATCTTGCCAAAGCTTTCCATGAGTAGATTTGCTAGAGAAATGTATTAGAGAAAACAGGAAAATGCAGGCTCCACCTAAGCCAGTGTGCCTTTTGTTCCGTGTGACCTAATGTTCATGAGACTGCTTGTTATTCACCTCATTACAAACATCTATCTGTCACAGCAGGTGTTGGGTCAGGAGAGGACATGGTGTCCAGGAAACCTGAAATCAGGTTAGAAACCTCCCAGGCGACCAATTCCCTTTCAATTGACTCCGAGTAGCTGGCACTGCCTACCACAGTCCCTGGGCTGCCTGCTCGAGAAATGGCTATAATTTAAGTCACAGCGGAAACACTTCTCAAACCACTCTCCCAGAGGGCGTAGGAGCCACACTTCCCATGACAGGAAGGGAAGCTGCCCTAGCCTTTCCAACTGTTAAAGGAAATAGACAATTTCCTTATGGTTTCTTCAACATTTCACTCCCCACAGGATTGGTTTTACACGTTTTTTGCATGAGTCAGTCCCTTTGGGTAAAGTTGAAGCTTGTAAAGTTGTCCTTCCCATTTTCAGCTCCCCAAAACGGTAGGTAAATCTATTCAGGAACTCAGTGTGTCTTCTAAGAGGGAGAAAGGCACAGGCTTACACCTGCCAAGCTGCTCTCTGCATCCTCACAGGTCTGTGCTGTGAAATGGTTGGTCTAGATTGCTCCATGGATGAAAGACTGCTGGCCATTTGGGGCGAGATGCCCTGGTAGAGTCTGGCAAAGTCCACTCATTACTTGAGTCCAGCTGACTTCAGCTATGAAGTCATCACCAGAGGGAGCATCTTTGTTTTGTCCCCAGCTTTCACCAGCCCCCGCTCACACCAGCCCCTGCTTACATCACCATTTCCAATCACCGGAGCAAGCAAGCACTTTCCTGTCCATTCTAAGACACGCAAGATATGAGGAGTCATGAGCCTGCTCCAGAATCTTCCAGATTTTTGCCTGGAGGGTAGAAGTCAGAGAGGTACATACAAAGTCTCATTTCCTGCTCTACTCTCTCTCTCACCTTCTTCTTCTAACAATTCCAAGGCCTAGGGGAGAGGGGGGCAGGCTTTCCTCTTTGTCTATGTCTTATCCTGAGTTATGTCATCTTTGGGTACATAGCTAGCAAGGCTCTAGCCCCCCAGACCTGGCTTCTGTGTTAGAAGAAGCTAAAGGAATTTGGAAAAAAAAAAATACCTTCCTCTCTTGTAATCCCTGTTTTACAAAATTTCCCACCTGCTAATGAGGATCTTCTCTTCTAGGGAGTCCCATTCTTTCCTTTCCTGGAGCTGTGACTCAATCTTGCTAGTAAAAATCCTACAGCAGAATGTGCTTAAGTACATTACCCCTTAAGGTGTAAGGAAATATATGAGTTTATTATGTGCAAAATATTTTCCCTGCTATAGGAGGCTGAGTAAATACTATTTACAGAAAGGCACATGTGAAGCCTCTTCGTCTGTAGACACTTCAGTGTAGCAGCCATGCAGGCCTGTGGCTTTCTGTATCGGTTCTGAAGATCATGGTGTAAGTTGTGTAAGTACTGCCGGTTCATGTGTTCAACAGCAAAAGAAAACAACCTAACATTTAAACAAGGTCTACAGAAATCCTTTATTGTTATTGTTCTGAATAACATATGCTGTACACTTATTAAGATATTGTTCCTCCATTGAATATTCGTTTATCAGAGGGAAATACAACTCTGCCAACCATTAATGTAGGTGAAATCTCTTTTTCCTGTTCTTCCTTGGCAATGGGGTTGATCTGTACAACCCAATATAAAATCTGCCGATGGAAGTACACAGGGCTATACAAGCAACTCTTTCGTTTGATTTAGTGTTTCATGACAACTAGACCGAACCATGAATCAGAAGGACTCATTAATCTCTTCTCAAATGGATTTTCCCTCCTATTTCCTCCATTACTAGTCCAGATCCCTGCTTCCCTTCGAGTGTATACTTCCAAATGGGTGTTAGATAGGCTGTCTCCTGTTCCAGGTCTCCTGTTTAATCCACTCTTACCTGGTTCCCTTCCCCACCTTTCAACTGATTCCTCACTAACACCTAGGCCAATAATGACCTCCTGGATACTAAAACCAAAGTAGACTCTTTTGTAGCATTCACCGGCTTTAGACACTGGGGATCATGCCCTTCATACTCATGCACTGCTTTTCCTCTGGGCTTCTTTGACCCTCTTGGTTTTCCTCCTACCTCATAGGTGGTCCCTTTTTTGTTTCTCATTTGCTTTTTCTATTCTTCCAGACTATTTATTTATTTGTTTTTGAGACAGGGTCTCACTCTGTTGTCCAGGCCAAAGAGCAGTAGTGCGATCTTGGCTCACTGCAGCCTTGACCTCCCAGGCTCATGCAATCCTCCCATATCTCAGTCTCCCAAGTAGCTGGGACTACAAGCATGCACCACCACACCTAGCTAATTTTTGTATTTTTTGTAGAGATGGGGTTTCGCCATGTTGCCCAGGCTGGTCTCAAACTCCTGGGCTCAAGCCATCTGCCTGACTTGCCCTCACAAAGTGCTGGGATTATAGGCATGAGCCACTATGCCCAGCCTCTACCAGACGTTTTCAAGTTAAAAGTTATCCAGAACTACCTCCTGGGATCCCTTTTCTATTCTTTAGATATGCCAAGGATTTTATCCATTCTCACACAATCTAAATTGACCGTTAATGGATTTTATCCATTCTTATTCAATCTAAATTCATGATTCTTAAATTTGGAGGCACATAAATTTCACTTGGAGAAAGGGTGAAAACTGTAAATCACTTAACCTTTTCTGCTTGAATTCCTTCTTCTATACTTACCCTCATACCAGCCTCCCAAAATGTTATGATGGTAAAGGAAATCATAACTGAAGAAAACTCTAATCAGAAAACACACGTACTACGGTGTACAACTGAAGTGAAAGGCCAGGCAGGAAACTGTGTGCTCTCAATTATTTTCCATGTAACCTTGGACACATTGCTTCAACTTCCAGAGCCTTGAATTTTAGATCTCACCGGTGTGACATAATTGTAGGTTTAATAAAAGGTCAAATGTGAGTTCTGCCAGATGGTATTACATTTTCAAAGTCTGAGCAATTTTTTACTTGTTTGGGGATGGTGTGAAGGGGCAACACTGGAGAGAAATGTTTCCTACAGAAAATAACATTTAATCTGGAAACTGCTGTTTACCCCAGCATCTATTCTATTTCACTCACTGCTACATAAAACTTTTAGAGGAAAAAAAGTGGCCCCTGTAAAATGGAGTCAAGTGTTAGGCTTAGTATTAGCTGTGAGCTAGTACTAGCAGCGGGAGGTATGTTACATTACAGCTGAGGCAATTTGAAAGTAGAAGACCTTGCTGAGGGGGCTAGAAAAATGTTGTCATTGCTAGGTTTAAGTTTTAGGGGACTTTTCTGTTGTCCTTAAAACATTTTATACCGAGGGCCTGAAAGTTCATGGATCAACAGAGCAGTATAGGCTCTGTCTAGGGTAGGAAACAGAAAAAACCTTTAAAAAAGGTAATTTATTTCAGTAAAAAGTTTCATTTTGTTTGTAAAGGATGGGTAATAATGTTTCAGCCATGGAAAGCTGCAACAGGAAGTCCAGATAAATACTGGGAAAACCCTGTACCATGAAAGAGGGTAAGGTTTGTGCCAGCGGTGTGCTGGTAAATGATTAATATGTGGCTCTACTAGAAAACGAAAGGGCCCAGTTTTAGAGATTGTTGATTTTCAATGGTGTAAATACTGCCCAGAGCCAGTCGCAAACTACCAAAATGGTGACCTTGAGTAACAAGTTGGGAGGAGGAAGTTTTAGAGATGGTTGATTTTCAATAGTGTAAATACTTGCCCAGAGCCAGTCGCAAACTACCAAAGTGGTGACCTTGAATAAGGAGTTGAGAGGAGGTGTACAGTAGCAGACTGTCAGAGCCACCACTACCGATGGTGCGTAGTAGACGTAAAGATGCAAAGTACCTCAAGAGCACAGGCGATAGTGAGAAGTATTAAATTATTTGTAAGTGAGCCGGGCACCGTGGCTCATGCCTGTAATCAGAGCACTTTGGGAGGCTGAGGCAGGACGATCGCTTTGAGCTCAGGAGTTTAAGATCAGCCTGGGCAACATGGCAAAACTCCACCTCTACAACACTAAAAATAAAAAAATCAGCCAAGTGTGGTGGCAAGCCTGTATTCTCAGCTACTTGGGAAGCTGATGAGGGAGGATCGATTGAACTGACCTTGGGAAATTGAGGCTGCAGTGAGCCATGATCGCATCACTGCACTCCAGCCTGGGCAACACAGTGAGACTCTGTCTTAAAAAAAATTTTTAAAAGTGGTTCGACAAAGCTCTAGGAAAAAATTGGTAAACGATGAGTTATGAGTATTTGTTACATTTGTTTTGAATAAATTTATTTCATTGAAAGTTTATATAATTTAATTTGTAGTAATGGTTGTGTTTAATAATCAGGTCACAAAATCCTTGAAAAATTTGCAAATGAACTGTTATGAACTTAGATAGTAAGCTCCAGCTCACCACTGGTTTGTCCTCAAAGAATAAAGGAAAATTAATATTTGCTTAAGCAATGTTTAATTACATTCGAGTTCTGTGAGGTGGATACTTTGGTTTAGGTATTTTTTATACTCGTTAATATTCTAGAACCCTATGTTATCTAACACTATGCAAATCAAAAGCAGTGATTAAAATCACCAGATGCTAGGTAAATAGATGATAGTTTTCTACAGAATTTGTGTGAGCTATGTGTGAGAGAGATACTTCCTTTATGGACTGAATTGTGTCTCTCCCAAATTCATATATCAAAGCCCTAACCCTTAATGTGACTATATTTGGAGATAGAATCTTTAATGAAGTAATTAAGGTTAAATGAGCTCATATGAGTGGGTCCCTGATCTGATGGGGCTGGTGTCCTTACAAGAAAAGGAAGAAGTGCCAGCGCGTGCATGCACTCTCTCTCTTTCTGTGCATGTGCTTAGAAAGGCCATCTGAGGACATGGCAAAAAGCCACTGTCTGCAAACCCAGAGGAGAAGCCTCCCCAGAAATGAATCTCACGGGCACCTTGATCTTAGACTTCCAGACTCCAGAATTGTGAAAAAATAAATTTCTGTTGCTGAAGCCACCCAGTCTGTGGTATTTTGCTATGGAAGCTGAGCAGAGTAACATAACATGTAAATGATGAAATTACACGTAGTTCCACAAGAGTAACATGATACTCCCATCTCAGGCTTTTTCATGTTGTCATGAGGAAGTCCTTCCTATCTGCTCCTCTAGGTCTCAGCTCAATGACTGCCACCTCTGTGAAGCCTTCCTTCGTTTCCTCAATTATGTGTCAGCCTTTCCTCCCATGTAAACAGCTCTGTTATAATGATGAACATAGTCTTTTGTCCCAATGCAATCCTTTTTGACACAAAAGCGGATTACACATTATAAATTAAGATTAAGCATGTGGCTGTTTATATTCACATTTAAATATAAACAGTTAAAATACAATTAAAAATTCAACACCTTAGTTGCATCAGCCACATTTCAAACGGTTAATAACTACTTGTGGCTAGTTGCTACTGCACTGGACGCTAAGACATGGAAAATTTCCATCAGTGCAGAAAATTCTATTGGATAGCACTATACTATAATCTACTTGAAGCGTGGAAAGGGGTGCATCTGTGTTTTTTCCCAGCACCTAGCCCAGTGCCTTCTGTGTAGTAGGCATTCAATAACTATTGGTTGAATTAAAAGGAAAAAAGAAAAACACTATTCACTTAATTGTAGCTACTTAAAGCATTTACGGTTCCCAGGTGTCACAGAAATAAGCACACACATATAAATTTATTTTATTATTGATAAGTAAAATACTAAATGTGAGCAATTTTCATTTTTCCCATGACAAGAACATCAATATTCATCATCAAGATATAATTATAGAATTTCTGTCTCAGGTGTTAATATAGCAATCTATAGCTGTTAATTCAGAAGCGCAATATCGATTCTAATTTATTTTTTCTAGGCCATCTCTGCACCATTTTTCTATAAGTGACCCTATGGTCTCATTAAATCTTTCAGCATGATATTTATGCACCTACTTAATGAGTCCTCCAACACCTTGAATTCTCTGGATCTCATAACTATTATTTTAGTGACAAACTTCTGACTTTAATTAATCGCATCCTTCACGGATTCAAAGGAGATCATAAAAAGGTCACTCAGTCATATTCAACCCTCTGCTGGTAGACGCCTTCTTTGTCTCCACATTTAAAGATCTTCAAAGAAACACAACATCCCTCAGGAATCTATTTGGGCATTTAGATATTTTTACTTTCAGAAAAATCTCTTTATTTCCTGCTTAAATCTTTCATAATTTAGCCCAAAGCAGTCGCCCTGAATCTAACTGCAGAGGAAAAGAAGAGGGTCATCTGTCACAGGTCCCAAAGCAGCCCCTTTCTGTGCTATGACTGAAACTTAAAATACAATCTAAAAGGAGATATTTCTCTACCAAGATGTTCCTTTAGAATTCCTAGCATCCTCAGGGTAAGTAGTACAGCCTCATAAATATTTTAATGAATAAATGAAATCCAAATAAAAAACAATTGCTTAACAAATGAAAGCAGACGCGTAGAAAAGCCCAGTGTGTCTCTAACTCCTCTCTTGTGTAGTACAGAAGAAGGGTTCGTTAACAAAGATTCTGTTCTAAGGCTGGGGCAAGAGACAGACCTAACAGGAGGAATGGGGAGAGGAGAGAGAGAAAGAAGATCTCAAGGGAAGCAAATCCACCTGAGTCTGTTGTTGAAAGAGCATTGACATGTATAAGCTGAATGGCTTGCAAGTAGAGGAGAAGAGAGGAAGGAGGAAAGCCAAGGTTGGAGGGAGGTGAGAGTGGGTGAGCCCTTCCTCAATCCCACCGCTTTAGAGAGGGGAACTGTGAGTTTTCAGCAGCCATAGACAGGGAAGGTTGATCCAAAATTCTCTTAACCAAACTGTACAGGCCACACTGTGCCTCAGGTGTCTCCCTTTCCCTCTGCTTGGCATTGCTTCCCCAGCAGATGCGACGAACACAGAAAACAGCTGCCCGCCTCTCAGTGATAGAAACTGTGACTAATTGTAGTTTCCTAGAGGTGAGTCCTGTTTTCACAGGGCTGGAAGTTTTCTAAAATCTAGTCCTCAGAGATGTTCTTCTCCCAGACGTTTGTTAAAAACAAGTGACTCTGAGCAATGTGAACGTGCTGCCTGTGATGTTTAATGCCTTGTGCTGTTGTGATCAGTTTGGGAGTGAAATCTCTGGCAAATTGTAGCCATGACCTTGTGGAGGCTGGGCTATGCCACCAGCAAATGAAACAGCGTTTGGTATACATGTGTGGCGAGTATCCCTTCTAGCCACTCAAAGAGATATGCTTCCTTAACAAAGAGGCTCATCGTCTTTCCATTTTACAGGTAAGTATATTGAGGCATAGGTGGTGTACCCTTACTGCTTGTTTATCCATGTCAACGTGAGAAAGAGAAGTCACCTACTCTGACATCTAGATCATAAAATCTTAGCTTCAGACATTCACTTAAAAAGCTGAAAGACACATAGTGTGTCCAAGGTCTGGTACTTCTTGTCTGACCTTAGTAAAGTTCATTAACCTTTTTGAACTTTAGTTTCTCCAAATGTACAATGGCAAGTAGAAGGAGATAACACATGTTATATGCTTTAAAAGTGCTTGATGATGCAGTAAGTGCTCCATAAATGCTAATTTTTGTTTTTATTATTGTGTGTCAGAAAAATATCTTAATGCCTTTCTATGGCCTTAAACTGACCTTTATTATTTTAAAGCATGTAGGAACTGTATTTTCTGTTCTTTTGTGCTTTCTATTGAAATTGGCATATTCTAGAATAAAGCAGGCATTAATAATTACTTGGCATATATTTATAATTTTCCAATGTTTCACTGGTGTTTTTAGAAATTGGTCATTCTACAGCTCTTTATCTAAAGACCTAATATACATAAAATGAGCAAACATCTCTTTTGTTTATTTTATATCTTGCTCTATAGTGATTTGTGGCTATTTTAAAAATGGGTTACCACAGTTAAAAGTATAACTCACCTACTTAGCTTCACCGATTAACGTCAAGCTGATAACAAGGAATATATTTTTTCACCAATGAAGATTTGCACTCACAAATTTAAAAAATGTAAAATTCCAACTATTTATGTGATGACTACTCTTGGGGTCAATCTTCTATCATTATAGAAAACATTATTTTTTGGCAAATACGTGGTAGCGTTATAGCTTTATGTACTATTCCTTTTATTTTATTTTTTTTTTTGAGACGGAGTTTTCCTCTTATTGCCCAGGCTGGAGTGCAATGGAGCGACCTTGGCTCAATGCAACATCTGCCTTCTGGGTTCAAGGGCTTCTCCTGCCCCACCTCAGCCTCAGCCTCAGCCTCCTGAGTAGCTGGGATTACAGGTACCTGGCACCACACCTGGCTAATTTTTTGTATTTTTAGTAGAGATGGGGTTTCACCATTTTGGTCAGGCTGGTCTCGAACTCCTGACCTCAGGTGATCCACCCACCTCGGCTTCCCAAAGTGCTGAGATTACAGGCATGAGCCACCATGCCCAGCCTTATGTACTATTACTTTTTATTCATCATTTTGTTTTCAGCTGTAGTGTATGAATGAAGATGTTTAAGGAAAGAACAAGAATGTAAAAAACATTCGGGGAAATATTAAAATTAGTACAAAAATCTACTTTCCATACACTATTAAAAAGAACATTTTGTTCTTTTTTCAAATATACTATAATGGGATTTTCTTTTTCTGCTTTAGCAATGAGACCTATTTTGACAAGAAAAGTGTGAAATATTTATTTTTATGTCATCTTTTATATGTGGAAAGCTAAAGGAACCAAACAAACTCACCATATGATTAAATTTTTGAAGTCTAGGTATTGTGGGGATATTTGTCTGTTTTTTAAAATAAATATTTTTCCCCAGTGGGCATCTCAGTTGACATTCTAAAGGGAATACAAGTTGTGAACAGACTATTGCAAGCCTGAGAAAGCACAGCAACACAAATGCAGCTTTTTTGTCTCTATTACATTTGTTTTGAAAAATAAAACCCAATTCATGTGTTCTTAGGTCCTCCACCCACTGTCATTTGCATCCCCTGAGAAAATATGATATTCTATCTGTGGTATTAGGTGGTTCACAACAGCTTTAAAAACTACCAGGGCAGGCCAGGCACTGTGGCTCACACATGCAATCCCAGCACTTTGGGAGCCTGAGGCAGGTGGATCACTTGAGGTTGGGAGTTAGAGGCCAGCCTGACCAATATGGAGAAACCCCATTTCTACTAAAAATACAAAATTAGCTGGGCGTAGTGGCAGGACCCTGTAATCCCAGCTACTCAGGAGGCTGAGGCAGGAGAATCACTCGAACCTGGGAGGCCGAGGTTGTGGTGAGCTGAGATCGTGCCATTCCACTCCAGCCTGGGTGACGAGAGCAAAACAATGCCTCAAAAAACAAAAAACAAACAAACAAACAAAAACCCCCCACAAAACTACCAGGGTGTAACAAGTGTAACAACAACAAAAAATCGAATGATGCTCATCATTGATGATTTAAAAGATAGTCTTAACATTTATATCCGAATGAAGAAGACATTGTCAAGGTCTCCCCGATGCCTTCTTGTAGAAGCCAGAAATTGGTATTATATGTCTGTCCTCTACCCACCTTCCAATATGGCCTTCATCACAAGGTCACACAGAAACAAAATGATCACTGTTGAGAGGACATGAACTGAATCCACAGCCGTGTTGTGACTTTGTTCTGACACGGCATTCCCTGTGTCTCTCTTTCTAGTGTTACAGGCAGTAGAAAATTTAAAAAAAAAAAAAAAAAAAAAAGAAATCAAAGGCCCAGGCTTGTGATTGAGTCAAAAAGTTAAAATACATTCAAACGTCATGACGGTGGCTTCAAGCTTCTTCCAGGTGCTTAAGCCTGGAGGTAGGAATGTACTAGATCCTGGCCAGTTAAAATGTGCTCCCTGGAACTGTGGCAGCATCTATATCCCCTGGAAGCTACTTAGAAAGGCAGACTTTCTGGCCCCACTCAGACATCCTAGATCAGTGTCTGCAGTTTAATAGGATGTCCAAGTAATTGAGATACCCACAAAGGTCTGAAAAGCTCTCAGCCAGAGCAACAACTGATGTCAAGGAAGAGGAATAAGTCATACCTCTTTCTCAGTAAAGAGTTATTTTCAGTAACTCTGTCACATATTCTTAAACTGCATTATTTCACAGATCTACAAATACTTGAAGACAAAAACAGTATAAGTCTCATTGTAGAATTTTATTTTCATTACATCAGAATAAAGTTTGCTTTTTTTAAAATCACAAGAATGCTTCTTTTCTCTAAGAATTGCACACTCTTTGGAATGACTTTTGCCAGTTTTCTTACTAGTGAAGGGGATATAATAGTTTTCGTGACGCATTTCCTTGGGTAAGTTAAAGTCTGCTCTGATTTTCAAGCTGAAGTTTGCTCTAACAAAGAGCTCCTGGCCCAAGTATCCCTATTAGTGAGATATTTCCAAGAGCTCTTGCTTCTAGAGAATCAGGAAATCACAAGCTGTCCCCACTCACTCTAAATACCATCTAGGAATAAAATAAATTTTGCTGGACTTCCAAAAGGAGGGCATAAGTTGAGTGGAGTGGATTGAAAAAGCTTCCTTGAGAGTTAACTCGATCCCACTGGATTGTAAGACAATAGGACTGCGGGAAAACAGTGTAGTGTGAAGCAGAAATGGAAAAAATTGTTTCAAAGTGGGAATAATAGTCTGAGTGCAAGAGAGAAAATCCAGATTAAAAAGGAAGCCAAATTTGCTAATAGAGAAACAAAAAGGAGAAAGAGGAAGAAGACAATATGGAAGAATGAGATTTATGTCAGGAAGAGAGAGCACAATAATGGAGAAATTAATACCAGAGGAAGGCAGAAAGGATGAGGAAAGGATAATGGGTGTGGCTGGGAACTTTAGCAGAAAAAAAAGATGGGAATGTAGAGAAAGGGAGGATGAAGGACAGAGGAGCAAGTCCGTGATGCCTGAAAACCGGATGGCTACACACCACCCTTCTCTCAAAAGCGACCCCTCCCATCCAGTCCTACCTGGCCGGAAGGACGGTGGTCACCACTTGAGAGCTTGAGGGTTGGGGGGAGTAAAGTTGGGGGAAACAGAGGGATCCTCATGGCAAGTTTCCGACAAGAATGAGGAGGAACCTTCCCCCTGTGTGGAAAAAAAGGGAGGCTGTCATTTTTGCGGCAATGAAATTGATTTCTAAGTCACCTGGTGTTTCCAATTATTTGTCTGGGACGTCTCTTGGAGTGCCTTCTAGAATACAGATTTAATTCCTCTGTTTACCTTTATCTGCTCCAACACCCCCAGTGTGGGATGGCACCTGGCCTCCCACACATTCAATGGAAGTGGCATTGAGTTCTCCTTGGCCTTCCCCACTCTCTGTAAGAATTAGTTGTTAAAAATGATCACAACTGTTACTTTTGAGATATTCTCCGCAAAATCCCACTACCATCAAGAAACTTGAGAAAAGATAGTGATGAATGATTGACAGCTGTTTGTTCAGTGAACAACACAGTCCAAGGGGTCTGGGCACTACTTTTCTCCCCACGAAGAGCCAGAACTATTTTTTAACATACAGAGTTAATGTTGTTAGCCCTCTACATACATCATGCATTCAAAAAATATTTATTAAACACCAGCTATATGGCAGGCGATGTACTTGGGTGTCTGGACCTCAAGAGTGTCACGGAACGAAACAGACAAAGCCCCTGCTGTTGTAGAGCTTACATTCTGATAGGTGGGGCAGCACTCAAGGACACACTTAGGAAAGAAGGGTATGACTGAATGAGAGAAGGTGACAAATGCTATGAAAAACAGAAAGCACAGCAGAAGAAACAGGAGAGAGGATGGCAGGGATGGGGCAGTGGTGGAGGGGGTTGTAAATTTTAATAAAGTGGTCATGGAAAGCCTCTGACAGATTTGAACAAACATTTGAAAGACAGGAGAGAGTTGCCCAAACAGACACTTGGGAGATGAGGAAACAGTCCATACAATGGCTCAAGGTGGAATTCGCCTGTCTTGTTGGGGCCTAGCAAGGAGCCCAGTGTGGCCTGATCAGAGAGTACATCAAGGAGGAAAGGAAGAAAAAATGCAGCAAAAGTGGAGTTAGACCATATAGGACTTTTAAGCTTTTATTCTGAGCGTGTTGGGAGCCACTGAAGGGTTTTCAACCGAGGAGCGACCTGATTTAACTTTTGTTCTAAAAGGATGCCTCTGGGTGACATGTTGAGAATAGATTTTGAGTGCACACATGTGGCAGCAGGGAGAGCAGTTTGAAGGCTACTTAGAAATCCAGGGGAGAGACGGTGGAGGCTTGGACTAAGGTGATTACACTGCAGTTGGTACTCAACAATTATAAAGATGTCTTGTCTGGTTTACAATATTTTTTTCAAGTCCTAAGGTTTTTTGGCTCCACCTAAAACACAGACCCAGTAAGAAATTTAAGAATTGTAACAGCTCATTGTCTATTTTGCAAAACCTAAGAGTGACTTTTTTCTTTTCTGGATAATACCTAAGGTGCAAAGAAAAAGGAAACAAATCTTTCTCAGCCAAAGATAGAAGACAATGTATCTTCGATTCTCTCTTATGTACCAAACACACATACATGCTGCTGGCTATTCTCTTTGACACAAATTTTCATATACTAGCATAATCAGCTAGGGCAAAATCCATTTTGATGCCGAAATGGTTAATCTGCTAAGCTTCTCTCCAATCGTATAAAGTTGTTTGTGTGTGTGTATAAATGTGTGTTATTGTGTATATGTGTGTGTGTGACTCTTTAAAATCTGAAAATGTTATTCGAGGAAATTCAAACACCTCCTTGACAAAATCAAAGATTAACCTCAACTAATGATTATAATAAACACAGAACACTTGTGTCTGTTGATTTCTGTTGACAGAAAATATGTAAACAGGACTCCAAGTGGTGAATTTGCTGCATGAAAATGGCCTTAGATGTAATATAATACAAGGAAAACAGAGAATGTAATCCTGCCCTTGGCAACTGCTTTCCTATTTGGAAGGAAAACTTTCTTCAGTGTTTTCTTCAACCCAGTGTTCCTGCGTTTGCCCTCATGCAATAGCCTTTTCCCTCATCTCCAAGTACTTCTTCATCAAGTATTTCAAAGCACTTAGTAGATTTCCTCTTTGGATTTTCTGTAGGTAAATACAGTCATCCCCTTCATATCCATGGGTTCCACATCTGTGGATTCAACCACTTTTGGATCAACACTATTCAGAAGAACCATAAGTGGATGGTTGTGTCTGTATGAACATGTATAGACATTTTTTCTTGACATTATTCCCTAAACAATACAGTATAACACTATATACATAGAACTTACATTGTATTAGGCATTATAAATAACCTAGAAATGACAAAGTACATGGGAGAATATGCATAGACTATATGCAAATACTATACAATGTTATATAAAGGACCTGAGCATCTGTGGACTGGGGTATCTGAGGGGAGTCCTGGAACGAGCCATCCATGGATACCAAGGGATGACAGTATTTCTCTTGGTTTGAGGTTGGCCATCTTTTCCCTTTAAAATACTGAAGGTCATAGTTAAATCAGGTAATGGTTTCTGGAAATCAATTACACTTTTACATTAGTTGCTTTAAAGTGTTTGGGATGTGTGTGTTTGATAATTTTCACTATCCTAGTTATACCAAAACAGGGCTTTAAAAAAAACAGAGATACATTGAGGATAAAAAAATCTAATGAGCATTAGCAAAATTCACAGGAATCATGCCCAATGACAGGCACACAGAAGTAGAAGTAGAAATAAACCCAAAAGGTTTTCCATGCATGGTCGTGTGGACTTTTCATGTATGGCAGGTGGGCATATGAAAGCCAATGTGATAAAAGTCCACCTCATCCTATTCCTGGTGTTAAAATCATTGTTTGCTGCGAAGACTCTGAACCCCATCAACATGTAGCCCCCTATTCTAGCAGGTGGGGAAGATTCTCTTCTCAGCCTCTGCCCTCTATCCAGTACATTTATCTTCACATGTCCACATTTTCTTATCCCCAAGAAAGAAAAATATGGACAAAGGAGGGGGAAAGAACGTTGATACGGTAAAGAAAAGGAGGAGGAATAAATGGCATCCATGGGAATCTAAGTTTTAATTTTTGTTTAAATCTCAAACTCAGTTGCCTTATGGGGACAATAGACAATAGAAATCTATGAAACAGCCTAGGGAGTACCATGCAGCCCTAAGGGACAGCTTCTTCCTAGCTTTAGAAATTCTTTGCATGTTTCTATTATAATCTTAGGATCTCATTTTTCAAGAGACATGGAGTATTTTTGAAATAAAACATTTTCTGATTTTTACATAACAGCGTGATGCTTTTTATTGTGCCAACTGTCTCAGCCAAACTATATTTCCCAGAGTTCCCTTTCTGTATGTTTCCAGTTATTGTGGGTCCCATGGAGATTCTTCTGAGAATTGGAGGACTGATGAGGGAGGCAGCAGTCATTGTGTAATACGCAGGCATTGTTGCTGATCTGTTGATTTATGTGTCTGGTTGATGGGAAGCAGTGGCTGAGGCTGAAATCACTTCCCCTGCCCATTGGGTCTTCCTTTAGTTTTCTGACTCCTGGGCCAGGGGTGTGTGTGTGTGTGTGTGTGTGTGTGTGTTCAACTCCGTGACAAAGAGGTTCAGCTTCTGCAAGTTACTCTAGTCACGAAGCCTACTTGCAATTTTCCCTTCCTGCCTGCCTGCCAGGGTCCATCATTAAAAAGGGAGACAACCTTGAGAAGGAGGCAGATAGCCATCCACAAAAGTTGCATAAGCCAATTACTGTCACACACACACAATCTTTTACTGGCTCTGTTTTTCTAGTTGAATCCTGACTGATACAGATGTTAACCAATTCAAATATTTCAGAAACACAACGTAGAGACTTTCTATTTCTGATAATGGCTGATTAGGTTATTTGGACCATCCTTTCCACTGAAAAAAGAAGCTGGATTTGATATGATTTGTTTTTTTTTTGTTGTTGTTTTTTGTTTTTTGATATTGAGTTTCCTCTGTCACCCAGTCTGGGGTGCAGTGGCACGATCTCGGCTCACTGCAACCTCCACCTCCCAGGTTCAAGCAATTCTTCTACCTCAGCCTCCAGAGTAGCTGGGATTACAGGTGCACACAACCATGCCTGACTAATTTTTGTGTTGTTTTTAATAGAGTCAGGGTTTTACCATGTTGGCCAGGCTGGTCTCAAACTCCTGATCTCAAGTGATCCTGCTGTCTTAGCCTACCAAAGTGCTGGGATTACAGATGTGAGCCACCATGGCTGGCCATTAAAACTATCTTTAAAGACCCAAAGAACTACAAGAACTTAATGATCAGGGTCAAACTGAAGGGGGCATTGAACCTAGACAGGTAATAAGCAAGGAAGCTGCTTTCACCCTGATAGGCTTTTGCTCATGATGGAAATTTTGAGTTCACCCTTTGATAGCCTTGAAGGCTGAGGAGCCTACACTCAAGAGCTGAGGCTTTCCCAGGGTGAGGAATCTCACAGGAAAGCTTTCCTGCAACAAGCTAAGACATACAGATTATAGATTTGAAAATAAACCAAACAGAACATTTGGAAATAAAATACAAAACCTGAAATTAAACACTCAGAGGATGTATAGAATAGCAGTTTAAACAAAAAATTGATGCATTACAAAAAGGGTCAGAAAAAAAGTTGCCCACAGAACAGTATGGAAAGATAAAGGATGGAAAACACTAAAAACAATTCATTGACAGAGGAGATGGAGTAAAAAGGTTTATTTTATTTTATATGCAAATATATATATATATATATATATATATATATATAGAATCTTAGAAGCAAAGAAAGAAATGACAGAAGCCATATTTACTTTCATGATAGTTTAGAGTTTTTGCAGAACTGAGGACAGGGATCCATCTAGCCACCTCAAACACATATTTAGATACATTATAGAAAAACTGCCCAAAATATAAGAAAAAAATCCTAAATGCTATTGGTGGGGGTGGGGAGGAATACAAATTATCATCAAAAGAACTGTATTAAGACTAACAATTAACTTCTCAACAACAGCAATAGATGCTAGAGGGCAGTGGAATTTTATCTTCAGTGTGCTAAAGGAAAATAACCACCAACACAAAATTTTATATCCAGTGAACATATCATTCCAGAATGGAGGAAATGTGGATTCTCATCTATTAATACATTAAACAAATAAAGACATTTTTGCACAAAAACAAAAATAAAAACTCCAAAGAGTTTCCCACCAGTAGACCGCATGAAAGGAACTTCTAGAGGAAGTACAAGATGATGATCCCAAATGGGCAGAGGATACAAGAAAAAACGTTTCACAAAGAATATGTGAATATGTAGACATATCTAAATGAACCATGATGATAACATAGAATAATAATGCCTTATGTGTTTAAAAGTCTATTGGATTAAATTTCAAAAAAGAAATTGACGAAGCCAGTGAGATTAAAATTGTTCCAATGCCCTGGCATTGCCCAGAAGGAGAGTAAACATGTCTAAGTTTTATACTCAAGAAAATAAGGCATAACTACGTTTGTTTCCTAAAAAGGCAATTCTTTATATTGACAAAAATGAAAAAGAATTTTCTTCTACAGAACAAACAAAAACAAACCACTGTGTGGTTAATTGAGAGTTGACAACGAGCAGAAACATTGTCTATATAGGCAGTGTTCCCCGCTATAGGCAGCCAGTTCCCACTCTGCGGTTTGGCTTCTGGGAGAAGATCCAATAGGTGCTGGCAAGGAAGAATCCATTTCCCCGTCAAGCCGCAAAAGATTAGAGGAGACACAAATACATTACTTTAAAAAATGTTTTATTTTAAATCCCTAAGTTTGCCTTTTCTCTCCCGAACACAAGAAATATCAGCCACATTTAAGGTTCTGTCTCAGAGCCCAGCGGTAGGTCTAACAAGACTAACTTCAAGCAGAGTGATGAGTCACTCACCCTGTTACAAAGATGTCAGAGGAGAAATAAGGAAAATCAGTCTATATTCCCTTGTTGGAGGAAAAAAAAAAAAAAAAGAGCCAGTAGCTACATGATGAAATATTCTTTGGGAATAAATTAAAATGCCCTAAAGCTTCCCGGAATTCTCTCTTGATGATGAGCTAAATTAAAACAGAAAACCTGTGTTCTAAGAAGCATCAAAGACAAATTAAGCATCAGAGAAAAAGTAAATTACACATTTATTGACTGTTTTATGAGGTTATGGAGACAGTTCATTAAAAATTCCCCTCAAAAGATGATTCTTCTTATAAAGAGTCAGGAGCTGCAAATGATCAATAAACACTGGCATATTCACAACAGACTCAGGGCAACTTGTGATCAACCGTGTTTTCTTTTCTCTTTCTTTTTTTTTTTTTTTTTTTTGAGACCGGGTGGTCCCACTCAGTTGCCCGGGCTGGAATGCAGTGGCACGATCTCGGCTTACTACAACCTCCACCTCCCGGGTTCAAGTGATTCTCCTGCCTCAGCCTCCCAAGTAGTCGGGACTACTGGCGCCCACCACCATGCCTGGCTAATTTTTGTATTTTGGTAGAGACTGAGTTTCCCATGTTGGCCAGGCTGGTCTTGAACTCTTGACCTCAAGTGATCCGCCCACCTCAGCCTCCCAAAGTGTTGAGATTTCAGGCATGAGGCACCACGCCCGGCCAACTGTGCTTTCATATGTTAAAATGAATATCTTTGAAGTGTTCAGGAAAAAGGTAGAAGGTCATTTTTATAATGGATCAATTCAGGGTTGAGCAGGACCACAAAAGGTATGGATTCTCTCTGCACTGGCAGTTGGGTTCTTGAGTTGTTCCTAACATTGCTTGTACACATAAACACTTTCCTATTGACTTTGGCAAACCCAGGTATGGAAATCCCAAGGAAACCAATTATTTCCCCGAGTCAGAAGACTGGCCAGTGTTTACTGTATCCATCTTGAAAATTCTACCACTATGGATTTCAAAAAAAGGCACACCTCAAACAAAACTGAAACCCACATACACTCAGGGACTGAATCAAATATCTCATTGCTAGAAAACATGCAGTTGAATGTTTCTCCAGAATTCAGAACTGTCCTGGAAAGGAGCTAAGTATTCCCTTCTAAGAGTGTCTATTGTTGTTTATAACATAATAAGTTTCCATGGGACTTATGTACAGCAATGTACATCACTTTATGTCAAATCGAGGCCAAAATATTTTATTGTACAAATTGCCTGGAGGGACCACCTATTTCCATTTTCCCCAATGCCCTCAAAATTACCTACAAAAGGAATAAACTAATTGAATCTCTTTTTTCATAGGGGAAAAATGAACTTTCCATATGAAAAGAGCTTGGTGCATGTCACACAGTGGAACAATCTAAAATAAACTTTTCACATGTGACTGGCCACATTTGGTCCCCCAACAAATAGCGACCAGAAAGCCTGAAGGTCCTGGGTCACATGCAGAACTGAAACAAATTTTTAGCCTGATTTTGATTGAGGCATATTCTCGTATGACTGCTGTTGCAGGATGGTAAAAATGTTGGGAACTCTAGATGACATGCACATTGTTCAGTAAACCGCTAGCAAAGTCACACTTTGAATGAGGTTTCACACGTAGTTTGCTCTAAATTGAGCCAGAATAACTACTTCTTTGCTACTGAAAAACTGTTAACTTTGAGCCATTGGCTTTTCAAATTTCTTTCACTGAGAGATTTACAAAATATCTGTTTGTTACTTTCAAAAGAGTTGTTTGTTTACCAATGGCTTAGAAAATTACACCAATATGATTGGGGTTGATCAAGGTTCAGAATACCTCAAAATAGTAATATCCAAGAGTAAACAGCAATGTAAACAAGAGCTTCCTCCCTGTTAAGAACAAGATTGGGAACACGAAACACATTATTACATTAGTTAGAATAAGTGGATGAAGAGAAAGTAAATTATTATATACAACAACATGGTGAAAGAAATGGAAGAACAGGAAGAAATACGATGTCATGTAGCCTATACAGACTTTTGGTGCCAGCAAAAACTTAGCTATGATCAGTTTCTAGTTAAAAAGCTTCATCCCATCTGTAAATTTTCCTCTGTAACCTACGGCAAAGTTTGGCATGCTTTCTTCTTCATAAGAAAGTTACAATTGCCTTTAATATTATCTGCCGCAATGTCGGCTCACGTTCCTCATCCAAAACCCAGTAATGGAACCGTTCATAAAGTTCTAGAGGTCACGAAATCACTCTGTCTTCTTATCTGACTGAATGGAACTGACTCCGTGGACTTGTTTTAGAGATACTCTTGATCAGTTTCATTTCCTTGGGTTGTTCCTTGCTTTGTTTCTGCTTTTACTAATTTCCCTCATGTCTATGTGAAGATTCAAAGCCTGTTTCAGTACTAGACGTGGAGAGGGATTATTTCAAAGACAGTGTTACTGTAGTTTTGATCCATGCCCCACAGTTACAGAAGCATCAGTGACTGCTACCCTGGCCTGGCCTCTCCTCACCACCCATTTATTAATATCTACTTTGCTGTCCTGTGCTTTGGTCTTTCTTCACGTGCCTCACACTTGATTTTGTTGTTTTACTCTACGTCTATTACTGCTCCTCTTACCAGTGTCATCTCCCTTTTTAACCACCATGCCCCACAAAGTTAACAGTCATGACTTATTATTTTATTAATAAAATCACAGCTCTAAGGCACAACGTTTTCAAGCCATGCAGAAAAACCCTCAAGAAATGCTTTAGTTTGACGTGGAACCAACAATCTTCAAGGGCAACCTTCAAATCCAGACACAAAAAGATGGTCATAGAGCAACCTCATGGAAGAAAAGCACAGAGGAATTCATCATGGTACCTATTTACAATAAAAAATGCAGACAATAGAACTACTAAAAATTCACAGAAACACTTCAGATCTCTTTCCAAGGGGCCAAAACGAAAGAAATTAAAAATTGTTAGAAACGTGGCTGTAACATACCCTCTATGTTACATATCTACCCAATTGCTGTTTCCCCTCTATTTCTTTGATGATATAATATCAATTTTGTTCAGGTACCTGATGACCATGGAATTGAGAAACTGAACTCTCTCTAGCCTTGTGAGTGAATCTTAATTACTCTAAGCCAATCATGAAAGTGATACCCTATTGCCCATGATTGGTTTAAGAATGGGAATATGAGGCCATTGTAGCCAATGAGCAAACACCAGCTAGGGAGGATGTAGGAAGGCTTTTCTCAGTCCTAGAAAGGGTTACAAAATGAAGACATTTTCCATTTGCCGCACGGCCTTTGAGTGGTTTTATGTAAGGTTATGATGTGTGGAGCTAGGGCAGCCGTCTCATGACTGAGTTCACGGCCTGCAGCTAGAAGGTGACAACAGTAGAAATTCAAAAAATACCTGGAGATGAAATTGTTAAGCCACTAAATTAATCATTGTTACAACTGTGGTACCTCTGAATTTCCAGTACTGTGGCTTACTAAATCCTATAGCTGTTGAAGCCAGTTTTAATTGGGCTTATTATAAAATTGCAGCTGAATGAACCCTGACTGCCGATAAAATGGCCAAAAGTTATTAGTTCTTTTCATGACCAGTTATATCCAGGGAAGAAGTTGAAGGGTGCTTCCACATTTATTGAGGTTGATTTTAATCATGATGACCTAGAGCAGTAACATGAAAATCTTTATATGGGTTATTGATACTGAGAGTTATATAATTTAAACACATTAATGATTTTACATTCACATTTTATCTGTAAGTAAAATAGTTAACATTGTTGAACTGAAACACACACATGAAAAAAAAAAAAGCAAAATGAAACTCTGAAAAGAATCATATTCCCTAAGATAAATTTTTTTGAAATACAAAAACTAGCTGAGCCATCAAACACAAGCAAATTCTATTATGTCAATGTACAAAGTAATGACAAATTTAAATCCAGACAGCATAGATTAGAAATGTATGTATCTGAATATATCACCTGGGACTGATTATTGTAAGGGTGTTTCTGAAATTTCAGTCAAACTGGATCTTTTGCTCTAAATAATTTGAGCATTTTAAAAAGATCAATCCTGATTGGAAAGTATAGCAATTTCTGAAATTATGTTAAAATTTATTCCACTTTATTAGTGCATAATCAACCTGAGAGGGTGGCTGAGAAGATCTACATTATATGTTTATAGGAGGAACATAAGAATTAGCACCATATCTAAGTAATTATTAATTCTTGCTTGAGAATCTATATTGTCAACCCTAAAAACTGAGAAATTAAAAATATTAAATAAATGTCTTATATAATAAATATGAAAGCATAAGAGCACAAAGAACTATGAAAATGTATTCAGAATGATCCACAAGAAATCTATAAGAAGTAAATTTGTGAATGAAACATACAATTAAATAAAACCCTAACGTTTTTTAACTTTGAGGACTCAAGAAATACTTGTGTGGAATGGCAATACTTTTTAGAGTAGATATTTTAAATTGAAAATAGAAGGGCAGGAAAATTGAAAAACACAATTTCCATAAACAGAAAACTATTCGGTGACGAATCAAAATGTAAGGAATGTTCTAAAACTGAGATTCCATTTGCTAACCTCAAAGTATTTGATCTACAGATATTCAATTCATTCAAAGTTAATATTCATAAGACAATTAATTGTAACCAAACAATGAACATAAGATAATTTTAAAGTAGAGCCCCAATCAACTGTTACTATGGGAAACAAAAGATTTGCTTTTCTCTGATTTATGAGACTATTTTGCTGTAGAAAAACCGAAGTGATTTTGGTGCAGGGCGTCCTCTGCTGGACAGAGGGTGCCATTACAACATTACATCAGCTATTTAGAACTCAAGTTTACTTAGTAGTAACCAAACTGAAGGTTTGGATAGTTTCTGATTCTCCAGGAGAAAGGGACTATAAAAATACCTTTATCTGAGCCATACCCCTGATTAGTTAAAGCCAAATCTCTGGGGCTGGGTTCTGTACATTTGCAGTTTTTAAAAGCTCACCAGCTGATGATAAATGCTTACCCGATATTGCTATATTTTTACCTTCATTGAGAAAGATACATGAGTTTCATATGCAAGAACTGATCTGATACTGTGTACAAGGTACTTACGTAAACCAGGAAGGTTTTATTCTTACTAAATGGAAATCAAATAAAATAATTGTGCATTTTAATTCAGTTCCGTTTACCTTGGGCTTTTCATCCAGGATCTGCTGACGTATTTCCTTGTGTTTCTCTACGAGTTTTTCTTGCCGTTTACTTTGCGCCTCTTCTAGCTATAAGAAAAGTTACAAGAAACATTATTTTCATCTAAACGTTTAAAAGTGTCCATTTTCAGAAAATACTGAAAGCTTTTCAGATCTATGGCTTGCATTTGATTATTTGATCTCCTGATCAAGAACTACACTTACAAGTATAGTAGACTGTAGTAAGTGTTGAAGCTGGGTGATAGGAACATAGGGTGGGAGGTGGTGATCAATGGACTGTACTGTTCTTACCTTTTTATAAATATGTAAACATTTCTATGACATTAATTGGGAAAAAAAAAAAAAAAAAGGACAGCCCTTCAAGGTTGCCATCACCTCTATCATTGATGACAATTACAGGTTCTTTTGGGAAAACTCTCATTTACAATATGTTTCTGGGCTCTTGACTTTGGAAATGACTCGACTGTCTATTTTTAGATGAATCCTTTTACATAGCTGTTTGCAATTCAACTTGCAGAAATGTTGATTAAGGAGTGCCCACCCTGTGAAACAGCTCTGCTAGGTGCTAGTGATAAAAAGATATGACAAGGCATGACATTTCCTTCCAGAAGCTCACAGTGAGCTCACCAAATGTTCACACATGGTTTGCAAAGGAGAGAGTGTGATGAGCCCACATACCCTCTTGATGTACTGCACCACTTCCTGGATATATGACCGGATCATCTCTGTCTTCTCCCTTAAAGCAAATGATGAATACACATCATTATACCAACTCACCGAAAATTGACAAACAGGAATCTCAGACTTCTAAATGACAGGTTACAGAACTCTCAACATTATTTTCTTTTTTCTGATTTATTTATTTGAGACAAGGTTTCGCTCTGTTGCCCAGGGTAGAGTGCAGTGGCACCATCATGGCTCACTGAAGCCTTGACCTACAGGGCTGAAGCCATCCTCCGGCCTCAGCCTTCTGAGTAGCTGGGAATACAGGTGTGCACCACCACACACAGCTAATTTTAAAATTTTTTTTGTAGAGACAGTCTCTCCATGTTGCCCAGGCCCCTCTTGAACTCCTGGCCTCAAGCAATCCTCCCACCTAGGCCTTTCAAAGTGCTGAGATGACAAATGTGAGCCACAGCAACATTCTTATTACTGCTACAAGAAAGGTATAATTTGCCAGCCTCCGGACAAGTCAGGTTCCTCCCAAGGCACAGGCTCTGTTTTCACTAAATGCCAGGAAGGTTATGGGTAGGAAGTGAGGATTTAGCCTTTCCCTGAGGGAAGCTCTTTGTTTACTCTTTATCTAAAAGGTCCTGGGTGTGCCTCACTCCTTTATGGAACTACTCTTTGTTTGAGCCTTGCCTGTTAAAAACCTTACCAAAAGAACCTTTTGTAAGGCTGACTAGAGGAGAAATTTCATGGAGGAGTCTTTGACTGGTTAAGAACCTGTGACTCCGATGTACAGAATAAAATAATTCCCAGGTGAACTGTTGGGGAGAGGGGACACTTTTGACTTACTCTTCCATCTGACTTTTGTCTTTAGATTTAGCTTCTGTTATCTTCTCCTGCCTCTTTTTATCCATTTTCTTCTTTAATTCTTTCTTTTCTCTGAAGTCACAATGGAAGTAAAAGGGAAAAAAGAGGTCAATCAGATGGGAATTTGTGTTGAATAAATGTAGATGCACATGTCAATTGTAATGGGAATGAAGGCTTACTTCTCACAGATTTCTTTGAGCTTCTTTAACTGATTGTTCTGACACTCTTCTGCGACATCCGTCAACTTTTGAATAAGCTGGAAAAAGAAAATGTCAGTTTGCTATTTCAAATGATCGCAAACAGAGCTTCCTTCCCACCTCCCTCAAACAACAGAATCTATAGTTAGAAAATCTGTGATGGATGTTTCACAATAGTTAAAGTTGCCAGACATCTAACATTGGCAATGAGGACAATTTAGAACCATCATAGGCTTATGGGTTTTAATATAAAACCCATGGGTTTTAAACCACCCCTAGGCTTATGGGTTTTAATATAAAATTCTTCTTATTATCTATTTTTAATTAAACAGAATTCATTAGATTGTTGTGGCAGTTACAGAGCCCCGCTCAGTGCGAAGACAACCTACAGTGTGGGACCTGGGTCCAACCTCTACCCTATGACTTACTAAAAGTGAAATTTGGGGCAAGACCCTACATTTTCAGAACCTACATTTTCTCAGTTATAAATGGGATTATCCCTGCCTTTATGTTTTGGAGGTACTGTGAAGCTCAAAATAAAAATAAGTATGACACAAATGTAAGTTATAATCAACAGCGAGTTATAATTCTTGGCTCACAACTATCATTCATTGTTGAATTGCTTTGAGGATGACATGAGTTTTCCATCTTAGAAGCTGACATTTATGTTCTTGTGTGGGCAATTTCCAGTAGATATAAAGAACATCAGAAATTCTCTTTGTGCTATCATTGAACTGTCACTACCTCACCGTGAACACAAGTATTTATTGTAGTACATCTATTATCAAATCAAGCCCCAAGAGGGCATCAATTGTGTTTTTGTATCCTTGTTACTCTGCACAATTCACAATTCCTAATATTCACTTGATGCCCAATAGGTGTTTGTCAATTACGTAAAGGTAATTCTGCCTGCCAATCTTTTCCTTTTTTCCATGTGAGGAATCTGGAGAATCTTCTGCAAGGTTTTCAGGTGGCTCTAGCAACTGGACTCAACTCTTCTTACTGGAGCACCAAATAGATGGTGTGGACATCCTCTGAAAGGCCCCACTGCTTTTCCCATAGATGGAGATTCTCTTTCCCAAAAACATATAGGGCAAGCCAAGTTGACTAGTCTTGTATAAGTGGTAGCTGTAATAGTGACAAGACAAATCATAATACCACACATTTTTGAGACAGCCAAGTATAAGGTCCCTGGAAAAACTCCAATGGGCCTGCTCGCTGGGAGGAATGCACTCTGGGGTGCAGCCACAGAAGTCCACTCCAATTGCAGCCTGGCCACTCCTCTTCCTGGGTGGAAGTTGGAATTCAATCTGCAAGGTGGGAAGCACACTAGCAGGGACTCCGGCCTTGCGGAGAGAACCTGTTTCCCTCTTTTCCTTTGAACACAATCAAACCCTGTCCTCCTTACTCTTCAAATTGTCTTTAAGCCTAACTTTTTGTGGCCATGTGACAAGGACCCCGTCTTTAGCTGACCTAAGGAGAGGGCCCTACAGCGCTTTCATTGATCATTTCTATATGTCAGGCACAGTTTTAAAAGATTCACATGTGGCTGAGCGCGGTGGCTCACACTTTAATCCCAGCACTTTGGGAGGCCGTGGCAGGCAGATCACCTGAGGTCAGGAGTTCAAGACTAGCCTGACCACCATGGTAAAACCCTGTCTTCACAAAAACTACAAAAAAATTAGCCGGGCATGGTGGCAGGCACCTGTAATCGCAGCTACTTGGGAGGCTGAGGCTGGAGAATCACTTGAACCCGGGAGGTAGAGTTTGCAGTGAGCCGAGATTGCACCATTGCACTCCAGCAACTCTGGGCACACTCTGGGCAACAAAAGCAAAACTCTGTCTCAAAAAAAAAAAAAAAGATTCACATGTATTTACTTAATCCTGAGAGTTGTCCTGTGTGGTTGGTGTTATTATTTTTGTTTTACATATGAACATGCTGACACACCTGGCTCAAGTTCTGGGCTCAGGACCCCAGAGCTGGTAAGTGGCTGAGCTGCTTAAAAACCCAGACAAATAAGGTTCCATGGCTTACAAGAGAATTATAATATGGAGTTCACATTCATTTAAAATTATCATGAAATTTGATGCATTCATCTGTGAAGTGGATTAAATCTGAACAAATATTAACTAGGACTTGGGGCAGTAGAAAGCCTATTTGATCCTTCAAAAGGGATTGCCTAATTATGATTATCACAGTTAAAGAAATCATGAGGCATTACTTTGTAGTCATGCCATTTATCGAGCTGTAAAATTCCAGCATGCAAAGACTCTGGCCATTTCCTTGGGGTCTCCTGCAATGCCTCTATTTAGCTGAAGTGTCCTCTCACTAGCACCTTCCCTTCCCTAGAGGGCCTTTCTCCTCTTCCAATCACTTCAAGGAGTTACAGAGAGTTACCCAGGGATCACCTTCCTTGGCTGCAACATCAGAATCACTTGGGGGAACTTCTTAAAAATACAGATTCCAGGACCTATGGACTCCAAATGTCTAGGGACAGGGCCTGGGAATCAATATTCTCAAAATCTCCCGAGGTGATTTGGATGCTTTGTGCCAGACTTGAAGAGGGAGGTGTCTTGGTGGACCCTCCCTCATTCGACAAGCTGCTGCTAAGTCTCCCAGCAACTCTTTTGAATTATATTTCTGTTTCCAGGGTCTCATCGCTATCATTCACCTGACTGCAGAATATTTTCTTGATTATGCCAGCATCTGCTCACAGGTACTGTTTTCCTTCCACCTACTGCCCTCATCCTTACCAGCATCAGCATCCGGTCAATGATGAGACTAAGCTTGAGAACTCACAGACCTTCCACCCACTCAGTTCTGACTTTATGTTGGTTTGGTGTCAGGCTCCACACCATTGTCAGTGCTACACTCCCTCCAGGCTCCCCAGAAGTTCCCTCTCTGTTGCGTCCTCTTGCCTCCCTCTTGGCTCCCATCACACCCCCTGCATTTGCCCTTTACCGCTTCCAGAACTGGTTCCCACCTCCTGTGGTCCCAGAACACACACTTATCTAAAATATTCAATTTAGCCACAATGCAATGAATATTTATTAAGTACCTACTAAATAGCAGGCACTGTTTTAGACAGTCTGAGCTGATGTCCTGGCTTTCTAGATCTTGCTACTCAAAGGGTGGTCCACTTACCAGTGGCAAGAGCATCACCAGGGAGCACATTAGAAATGTAAGTTCTCAGGCCCTACTCCAGATCAACTAAGTCAGAATCTACATGTTCGACAAAATTCCTAGGAGACTTGAGTGCACATTAGAGTTTGAGAAGCATTGTCTAGGTGGTTGTGGAAGATGGAGACTATCGGGAAGAAACTATTTCAATTTCTCTCTGCCCCTTCCCTTTCTAAGCCAGCCTTAGGTGATTCTCCCCTTTGATTGCCCAGATAACTCTGGGTGTTGGCCCCCTAATTGGCTTTTCCTATAGGGCGTCATTTATTGACATGCCTTTTATATGTAAATACCTTATTATTGTTCCCACAAAGGGATGTCACCATTTCAACCTTCCATTCTTAATACATGTTTAGAATCCCAGGTTCTATACAAAACAGGCACTGAAAAACACGGTTGTGAATGAAATCTTTGAAGTTTCAAAACTACACTGGACCCAACCTCAGCGATAGTTATGAAAGCTCACATTCAAGCCACAGGCTGCCTTATTGGAAATACTTTTTAAATTATATAGGTTTGGTGTTTAACAAGCTAAATTTCATTCCTTTAGGAAAAAGCATCTTAATGTGAAATCCAGGTGTATTTTTTAAAATGAGGCTTTTGCATGCAATTAAATGAAAATGGTGCTTCCTTAGAATCCCAAAGAGTGTATGTTTTAAAAGGATATCTCTGTGTGTAATATGTAAAATATGGAAAGGTCCTACTGTGCTGAGTTTGCCTTCATCTCCCCCATAGTGCTTTACTGCACAGCCCCACCTCTGCTCATCCCAGCCTTTTCTTTTTTTTTTTTTTTTTGAGACAGAGTATCGCTCTGTTGCCCAGGCTGCAGTACAGTGATACAATCTTGGCTCACTGCAACCTCCACTTCCTGGGTTCAAGCAATTGTCGTGCCTTAGCCTTCTGAATAGCTCGGATTACAGGCGTGTGCCACCATACCCAGCTAATTTTTGTAATTTTAGTAGAGATGGGGTTTCACCATATTGCCCAGGCTGGTCTCGAACTCCTGACCTCACGTGATCTGCCCTTCTCAGTCTCCCAAAGTGCTGGGATTACAGGTGTGAGCCACCAAGCCCGACCTCAGCTATTTTTTAGAAGACCCTCACTCTTACTGAAATTCTGCCCATACAGCATTTACTATTTTTATTTAAATTTTTTCTACTGAAGCTCCAGGACATAGAATAATTAATATTATGATTTTGTTAATATTAAATAGCATGCCACTACTGTCCAGCTCACATTAAATTGGCAATGGGATTTTATACGTGCATCAATAATTTATCTCTCTTTTATGATGCAAAAAGAGGATTTGGGGTACATCTGTAGTTTTCTCTACCCAATACTAACTACTTCTCCAGGAAGAACGTCCTCTGCTTTCTGAGAATGGCCTCTCCCACATGCTTCCCTTGGGAGCTGCTGTATTTTTTAACCCCCATCTTTTGGCCAAGGTAATTGGTCCAGGGTAGACATCAATCCAAGTTGGGTCAGTTATACTCTGACTTCTGACTGCAGGCTTGGTCATCATAGGACCCAAACAAGGTTTTCCCCAAGATTTTTCCTACACATCAATGGAGAAATAAAACACTGAAGGGATCAGTGCCTGTATTTTCTATCAAGGGGAAGCCTATATGCCACTTTGGAAAAGAAAACACTAATATGCAGAGGAAAGCAGGGGCAGAGTTTGGACAGTCCCATTTCTTATGTGATATACCCTGTGTACTTTTCTAGTATATACCCTTCTGGCCTAAGTTAGTCCAGCAAGGAATTCTGTGGCTTGCAATCACAAGAATAAGGACAAAATAAAAACAAACAAAAACAGAAATAAAACAACTCTGCTTAATCTCTAAACAAGATAAACTTCTGTGTTTTGGGCGCAGAGTTCTTACTGCATAAGATGTGAAAATAGTACCCAAAAGAGTGATTTTTCATATAATAATTGAAGTGCTTTTTGACTAACCTAAAAGCAAGGTATACCAACTTTTGGTGTATTTATCAGCAGGCTGGCTCTGCTCAAGGAGCCATTCAATCATTTATTAGTCACAAAACTCTGAAAGTAAACTGACTATTAAAGGTAGAGAAGAAGCGAAAATTCGCTTGGACTTTCTAGGAAATAAATTACGAGGGTATGTGGTAAACTGAATGGTAGTAAACAACATTTAATTTTCACTTTTGGTATGATTTTTTTTTTTTTTTCTGTCCCAAAGGAACAGACACATCTCAATTACTTTGCTGGTTTGCTTGCCATTCATGATAACTCTCCCAGCTCAATGTTCCAAGCCTTTTAAGGAGTTAAAAGAAAGGCCCTGGGGAATAAAACTTCACGCTTGTTCTCAACTCTGCTAAATTTCACTTGCTTTAGTCATTGGAGGGCAAGAAAATGGTTTCCATGGAGGAGAATAATTCCTTGACTCTAACTCAAAAGGGATAAAAAATATGTGGACAGAAATTGGTATGTTTGGAGTCTCTTCTAGGAAGGATACTCTTGGAACATAGGCAAAAAGCCAAGTCTAGAATATTCATACTTTGGGCTCAACACATCTTCCTTTCCTTTCCACTAATGTCTAAAGAAGATGCCTCTTTCTTTTCTGTTAGTCAAAGCATTTACTCTGGATTTTCACTATACGTTGTTTTTCTTCTTCTATTTTTTTCTTAATTTACAAAACATCTGAACTAAGTAATGATCTACACAGCAAGCACATCACTGACAATTTGAAAACAAGGTAGAGGCAGGAGGATCACTCGAAGCCAGGAGTTTGGGACCAACCTGGGCAACATTGTGAGACCTGTCTCTTAAAAAATACAGAAAATTAACTGGGCATGGTGGTGCATGCCTGTAGTCCCAGCTACTTGTGAGGCTGAGGTAGGAGGACCACTAAAGCCCAGGAGATAGAGGCTGCAGTGCACTGTGTTTGTACCACTGCCCTCCAGCCTGGGCAGCAAAGCTAGACTTTGTGTCTAAAAAAACAAAACAAAAGCAAAAACAAGGAAGATGCTTATACGGGAGTGTGACCTGACCATTCATTCAAAGAGTATTTACCTACTATGTGCCAGTACTATGCTAGTATTGATGGTCCAACCTTTCTCTGTGAGCAGACAGAGAGGGCCTTGTCCACCCAGAGCTATAATCTCTACTAGCTCCCTTCTCTTTTCAGAAGGAGAAAGTCTTGGACAAAAAGGGCAAGTACCTTGATCATTCTATGAGATATTCTTTCACATCTATAAAATTATTATTTGTAAAATTTCCACAGCTAAATAGAACTTATATTAAAATAGCTGCTTATGTGAGTTTCAATGTTATAATAATCTTTGAAACGTTTTTTCCTTGCTGAGCAAAGAAAAATGAATGTGAAAGTCTGACCAAGGCTTCTATTCAATGTGGAGTTGCCACCTGATATGGTTTGGTTCTGTGTCCCCACCCAAATCTCATCTTGTAGCTCCCATAATTCCTATGTGTTGTGGAAGGGATCCGGTGGGAGATGATTGAATTATGGGGGTTGGTCTTTCCTGTGCTGTTCTTGTGATAGCGAATAGGTCTCACAAGATCTGATAGTATTATAATGGGGAGTTTCCCTGCACAAGCTCTCTTTGCCTGCCGCCATCCATGTAAGATGTGACTTGCTCCTCCTTGCTTTCCTCCATGATTGTGAGGCCTCCCCAGCCATGTGAAACTATGAGTTCAATTAAACCTCATAGTTTGGGTATAAATTGCCCAGTCTTGGGTATGTCTTTATAAGCAGTATGAAATGGACTAATATACCACCTTGAGTAGGGAACTAGATAAATAAATTAAGCTACATTCATACAATAAAGTAATACAAAGCCATGAAAAAGCTTTAAAAAGCGTGACATGAAAAATCATCATGACATAATGCTAAGTAAAAGAAGCAAATTGAAAACTATATGAATTTGGATCGTGTGTGTGTGTGTGTGTGTGTGTGTGTGTGTGTGTGTGTGTGAGAGAGAGAGAGAGAGAGAGAGAGAGAGAGAGAATCCCATTAGGGTACTAATCAGGAAAATTGACAAAAATGTTGACAGTTATTTTATTTCACATTTCACTACTAAAATCTTTTGCTTATTTGTCATTTCTTATTTAGTAGGAAACGCAACATTTCTTGGGAAAGCTAAATTATTTAAAAAAAAAAAAAATGACCCTATGTAAAGTCTGAATATTGGAGGAAGACAGATAGCACTACCACAACTGTCCTAGGGATACTTCCTGACACTGCAAATACTGCTGGCACATATACTTCATCTAGGCAACCACAGAAAGGAGAACATTCAAGTGTGGCTCCCAGATAGCTGGGAGAGCACATGGTGCTGGTAGAAATCATTCAAAGAGAGACAATGAGTTCCCTCAAGCTGTGGCAGGATATTAAAAACTATAATACACATTTATATTTGAAGCGTATATAGACTTCCTAGTCAATTCAAGTATTGTACAGAAAAAGGCTTTCATTAAAAACAATATTTTAGGTACATTATCTTGTTGTTCCTCCTTACAGTTTCATGAGGTAAGAGATATTTTTATCTCCATTGAACAGGTGAGAAAATTGACATTCAGGTGGTCATGCAGTGACTTGGTGGAGGAGCAGTGGCCTGAAATGAGGACATATGACCCTAGACCCCTCACTCAACACCATTCGCATCCTGATGGGCCTGTCCATTCATAGCTGATCAATATCTGCCCAGAGCTTGCTGTCTGAAACACAACTTTTTAACCTTCTGGGGCTGAACTCAGTTTGATGGTACTAATGTTGGTTTGGGGTCCTGGAATGACTGCTGGTGGGACAGACATGAGGATGTGTAAGAAGAACATGAGCCATTAAGGTTGATGTAAAGAAAGAGGTGAATGGGTGTGATCAGAAAATATGGGAGATATGGGAAAGGGGAGAAAAGACAGGAGGCAAAGCAAAGCAAAGCAAGGCTCTGCAGAGGATAACGCATATGGTGACTGTGAAAGAAATGAGGAAATCTCTTTGTGAAGCCATTAAAAAGGAGAAAGAAGAAAGAAGACAAAATGGTGGGTCAAGCACATCTGTGGCTGAGAAGCAAAAACTCCTTAACTTTACCACAAAATCCCTGCTCACTGGGCTGTGGGTGTTTAGTAGAATGTGATGCTAGAGCTGAATACCCAGAGTGATTGGAGACCCTCCGGTGAATCCCTAAGAATTTCCACCCCTCACCAAAGTAACTTTTAAAATGAAAACCTAATCCTAATGGTATAGACAAAACACAAGTTTAACCAGTGACAGTTGATGAAAAACAGATAAATGAATTAGAACAGATTTCCCAACCCTGTAGTTCTTCTCTGGAGCAAGAGTCCTTACCTGGGGTTTACAGACCCCCAAGCTGTTCATTGAGAGATATCATGGAGCACAAGCACTTGAATGGGGTGGAGGAAATTCCATCTTTATTTTCACTCACTTCCAACTAAAGCAAAAACTACCTTCTACTGTGGATGTAGGGTGGGAACCACACGGGTGATTTCCACAGGAACTATGACTTTGTCACCAACAGATAATACAATCAACTTGATGACCAAGCTCTGAAGAGCTCACTGTATTTCCCATTTCAAATAAAAGAAATCGTAGGCTTATTCTAAAATGCATTTGGAGCAAAGATACACACTCCAAAACTGTGCTTCTTCAACTTGACCATATAACAAGTCCCTGGGAATCCTATTACAATGCAAATCATGACTTAGCAGGTCTGAAGTGGGGCCTGAGACTCTGCATGTCTAACACACTCACGGCCCACACTTCACACTTTGAGTAGCCAAACTCTAGAGTTATTTCAAGGGAGAGCTCTAGGGGCACAGATCTTTTTTTTTTTTTTTTTTTTTTTGACAGAAGTAGAGTCTACAGAGCTAGTGTGCATTTTACATCTCCTATGATGATATGAATAATTATATCAAAAATATCCTCTAGGTGCTTATCAATTGATAGAGTTAGGCAAATAGTTACCACATCTGTGCTTTCATATCCATTTTTTTCCTGCTTTTATTATTTCATTTCTTAGAAGTGTTTCTTGTACACATCCCCTGAGTGTGTGTGGCAACTGTGTTTTATTCCTTTTCATCTCCAGTGTCTATCAGAATGCTGTGCAAATACTAAGTTTTCAATAAACATTTGACAGGGAGTTTATGGATGCCATGCTTTCTTTCTTAATTCTTGAACTGTGGATGTGGCATTCGAAATGCATAATCCTTAACCAAAGCACGATGGTATTTAATCCCCAAAGCAATTTTGGGAGATGAAATACTGTCAGCTTAATTTTCCTCATCACCCAAATACTCCTTTTAACCTGGGGCTTACTTCTTTTTAAATTACACTTCGGTTTGTCTAATTTAGCCTGGGAGGCCTGTTCATTATTTAGAACCACCAGCAAAGATAGAACTAACACTTCTGGGTGCCTTTCAGTCAAAAGATTTCCTGACAGAACAATCTCTGGTTATTACAAATGGAGCCAGTAGGAAGCTTTGGCACACACGTCGCAGCTAAAGGTAGGTAGTAAAAATTGTAAATGCTCCCAAATGGCCATAAAATAAACACTGTGTGGTACTAATTCCAAGATATTCAGGCTTTAATCTTCCTAACAAGGCAGGTATAGGTGTGTGTAGCAGGCACTGGGACTTTACCTGAAACCCAAATCCACAATCACAGTGGTGCAGGGGTGAGCACTTTGAGTGGGTGGCTTACATTTGGCCTGAAAGAGCCAGGTTGGCTTGGGCATGTATTTACGTCTCTCTGAACAGTCTTCAAAACTTTTACAACGTGTACTCACATTCCTTCTTAGGGAGAAGGGAGTGGAAGGGCATATGGTGGAGTTGCCACCTCTAGTAGGATTTCTACCACCTCTCTAGCTCCTCAAGTGCAATTTTCCCACCTACAAGCTCAGCTGGTTTTCCCCAATTCCCAACCAACCTTCTCTTCCAGTAGAAAAGCTCCTGAGCTGCTTTCCACACCCTCATCAGTGGGATTCCATATGGTGCCTCATGCTCAGGCATTGTTCCTGGGATGTTTAGGTTTTGCATGACTTTCTTGTGACTTTAGCACCCTATTTCTGCAGCTCAAATCTCCCCAAGAGGGTTTCTTGGGATGCTTTGGCTTCTGTTTTCATCTGTACTCTGAATTCCTCTATCAGGAATCTCCCGTGGGTATCAGGCTTCCCTCTCACTCTGCCACCTCTCTTCTGAATTGTCATGTGTCTTTCCTTGGGGAATGGTCTTGCCCAGGGGTTGGGGCCCTGGGGAAACTCCAGATGATTATAGTTGGTGATATGGTTTGGCTGTGTCCCCACCGAAATCTCATCTTGAATTCCCATTTGTTGTGGGCAGGACCTTGTGGGAGGTAATTGAATCATGGGGGCAAGTCTTTCCCATGCTGTTCTCATGATGGTGAGTCTCATGAGATCTGATGGTTTTAAAAAGAAATTTCCCTGCATAAGCTCTCTTTATTTGCCTGCTCCTATCCATGTAAGACGTGACTTGTCTTCTGCCATGATTGTGAGGCTTCCCCAGCCACGCTGAAGTCTAAGTCCAATTAAATCTCCTTCTTTTGTAAATTGCCCAGTCTCAGGTATGTATTTATCAGAAGCATGAAAATGGACTAATATTGGGGTGTCCAGACTTCTTTATTTATTTATTATTATTGTTTTGAGATGGAGTCTTGCTCTGTCACCCAGGCTGGAGTGTAATGGCATGATCTCGGCTCACTGCAACCTCTGCCTCCTGGGTTCAAGCAATTCTCGTACCTCAGCCTTTGGAGTAGCTGGGATTACAGGCACCCACTACTATGCCCGGCAAATTTTCGTATTTTTAGTAGAGACAGAGTTTCACTATGTTTTCCAGGCTGGTCTTGAACTCTTGAACTCAGGTGATCCACCTGCCTTGGCATCCCAAAGTGCTGGGATTACAGCTGTGAGCCACCGCACCCAGCTAGGATGTCCAGACTTCCAAGCAACATTCACCCTGTTAGTAAACTTGAGTCATCTGCTGGAGACCCCAGGACTTCTTAACCCCTTGGACTGCTGTTGGCCTGAACTTTGGGATGGCTCTTTCCTAGGAGGCCACTTCCCATGATGTACTGGGAAGCACAGCCCCAGAGTGGTTCTTGTGGAAGTTTCTTCAGATCACATCAGTCCTCTGCTCAAAAGCTTCCAACAGCTCCCACCTCACTCCTAGTGAAAACACAGAGGCCTAAAGACCCAAAAAGATCTGTCTCACACCCCAAAAGTCCCATCTCTCTGACCTGATGCCCTATAATCCTCTTCAGGCAGAGCCACCCTGCTGTTCCCCCAACACTCAGGCCCATTTCCAGCCCAGAGTTTTTGCACGTCAATCCTTCTGCCTGGAGGAATCCTCCTCCCTGTGTTGGCTGTTGTCAGTTCTTCACCTCTTAAGTCAGATGTTGCCTTCTGTGTAAACCTTTCCATGCCTACCCTATTTAAAATTGCCAAGCATACTCATCATCCTTCCCCAAACCGCCCCTCCCTATTCCCCCATTTCTGATATTGTTTTTCTCCTAAGCCCTTATTACTACCTAACATACTACATATTTTACCAACTTATTTTGTTTATGGTCTGACTCTTCCTTCTACAATATAAGCTCCATAAAGCTTAAGATTGTTATTTTTATTTACTACTGTTTAAAAATACTTAACAAGCAGGTGTTTAATAAGCATTTGTTCAAGGAATGAATGAATAGATGAATGCCTAATTTATTAGGATTTCTTTTTAAGGTGATGAAAATGCTCTAAAATTGATTCTGGTGGTGGTTGTATGTATCTATGAATATACAAAAGCCATTGAACTTTAAAACGAGTGAATTGTGTGATATGGGAAATAAAGCTGATTAAAGAGAGACAGGCATGGCATTCCAGGTATCATAACGAAGAAGTTTGCTGTGTGTTCTCTGTGTGAGCAGGATACCAGAGAAACTCCTTCATTTTGATGATATTGGCTTGAAACCTGTAGCAGAGGCATCTACACAATGGTTATAAACCAGGGGCTCTAGAACTTGAAGACCAAGGTTCAAATCCCAATGGCACCATCTTCTAGTTGTGGAACCTTGGAAACGTCACTAAAGTTTGCTACATACATTTTTTATCTGCAAAATGGGACTGACAATAGTACCAAACTCTAATGGTTATTGTGAGAATTAAATAGGACGTTTCCTGTAAATGACTCAGCACAGAAGACAGCCCCATGGTGAGTGTTTAATACACAGCCAGCCACTATTTTAATTTTTATTATGTTCTGGAGTACTGGGGATAAGTTGCTGGAGAAAGTCAGATGGCAGTGGTTGTAGCCAGGTCTCAAAGCCATTATTGCCTGTTAAAATTTAATTTGACTTTCTCAGGTCTGTCAAGGCAATCCCTCCTTATGCCCGATCCAACCCCTGCCCAGACATTCTTTCACTGCTTTGATCCTACTTCAGTAGTTCACAAATAAGGCAACCCCTTGAAATCATGTGGGGCTTGTTAAAAAGCAAATCCTGAGTCTCACATGTAGGTATTAGGCAGTAGTTCTTGAAGTCTGGTCCTGGGACCAGAAATATGAAAACACCAGCCCTAAAAGAGATCGGTTGAAAATTTAAGGTAGGCCCTAAACATCTCTTTTAACAAGCTCTCCAGGTGATTCTGATGCATGCTCAAGTTGAGAATAACTGGCCTAGTTAGAATTTGATTTTCAATAAGCAATTCATGCAATTTTGATCTACTCATTGCATACAGTCACTGGGGAACCAGTACTAGAACAACAGAATTACATTGAATCACCTATCATACAGTGACGCCTAAATCATCTATAGGCTTCCAACCTTACAAGCTGAAGCAACTCAGAATTCTCTTAGATGCACAGACCCTCAGCAAAGAAATGGACAATTTATACACATATCTCTTAAAACCCATTTCTTCTGGATACACTACCTTAATTTCTATCAAGCTTACTAATTTCTTTGGTTTTGGCATACGCTTGTTTTTGAGGATATTTTATTTAATCTATCTGTCACCAAATATTTATTGTGTCCCTACAAGGACACAAGGAATCAACAAAAATGGAGAGAATGTCTCAATTCATGAGAAAACATTTTGGAAGATAAAACTGATTATTAATGGTGAGGATGGCATTTCCTTTCACAGGGAGCCTTAGGAATTGGGTAGCTAACATTCTGTGTTGGCCATTTAGGTACTGCCTTTTCTAAATATAGAAGAGTGGACTGTATAATTTTTTAAAAATGCTGGCAAAGCCCAGTGCTACCAAAAAAATGTAGGAAAATTTGTTTGCAACACGTTCTTAATTTCTTAAACAAAGGTAAGTGTTTTCTATTTCCTGTAAGATTTCAAAGATTCCCAAAAGCAATTACAAACTCAACATAAGTTAGTGAAAATAAAAATGATAAAATATAGCCTTACTGGCAGAAGACAGAGAAGCTTGGTAAAGATGCTAAGACAGTGGGCCTTATAAAAATAGTCGTGTGATGGACACCGTGTCAATTAAACAATCTCAAGTTGGTGCCAATGCCAGTCACACCCGCCCTTGTTTCCTTTTAGTTATCCAAAAGTATCCAAAGTTTTCTATAAGAAAGAGAGTTCCAGTTGCACAAACATAAATCATGTTTCCCGGGCTTACCAGTTTAATATGTTCTCGCTTCTGGTATTTTTCACTATAATACTGTTCTTGCCGAAGATTAAGCAGCTGCTGCTGTTGTTTGTCCTTCAAGTCTATCAATTTTTGGGTCATTTCAGCATCCAGGGCAGCGAGGTCTTGCTCAATCGTTGATGAACCATGATCAGGGCTGCTGGGTTCCGATCTGCAAAGACACAGAGCTTGACTCACAAAACAGGAAGCCCATAACAAGGTGGAGGGAAGGTTATTCACCAGAGTTCCTCCTAGAGAAAGTTCTCTGTTTGGAAATATGTATTTTCATAAGCCACTTGGGGTAGAGGGTGAGACCCCAAGGACAAGCTTAGCAACAGTGTCTCCAATCCCAGAGACTGAATGGAATTCACGGTGCTATAGAAAGAGGCAGGGGCAGAAAGAAAAGCAAAGAGGCTGGGGGCCCTGGGCATGGCAGTGGTGAGAATAATAATCTCCCTTTGGGAAAAACAGTATCTAATAAAAAATTTTCAGGTTTTAATCTTTTTTATTATTTTAAAATGTGACAAGTGTAACGGCATTCCCAGTTACCTTTCCCATATGAAAACTTCAGTGGACACTGCATTGAGTAGACTTTGTTAGAGAAGCTAAAGATGTGCCCTGTTTAGCATCAGGGGTGATGATTATAAATGGAGAGCACGTGTAGATGCCTTGTGTGGATAACCCCCCTGGCTGCCATCTGAGTTCTGTTTCTTAACAAATTTATTATTGTTGTTGTTGAGACCGAGTCTTGCTCTGCTGCCCAAGCTGGAGTGCAGTGGCATGATCTCAGCTCACTGCAACCTCCACCTCCCACGTTTGAGTGATTCTTCTGCCTCAGCCTCCTGAGTAGCTGGAACTATAGGTATGTGCCACCATGCCTGGCTAATTTTGTATTTTTAGTAGAGATGAGGTTTCACCATGTTGGCTAGCATGATCTCAAACCCTTGACCTCAAGTGACCTGCCCATCTCAGCCTCCCAGAGTGCTGGGATTACAGATGTGAGCCACCGTGCCTGGCCTCTTAACAAGATTTTTTAATAGCAAAGACACACTATGAAAATAAGGCTCTTTGGAGGCTTCACCAACTTCACTGATATGTTTACCCAAATGGCAGTTTCCACACAAACTTACAAGGGGAAAGAGATGGGTTAGTTCATTCTAAAATATTTTGAATGCTTCCTCTGAGCAGCATGACTTTCTCTGCATTGTTCTTAGAGAATCATACAGATATTAAGAAGGTTAGGATGAATGTCAAAATAAATTAATTATCATTAACTTATGGTGTGATTCCTTCCACTTTTGTACTCGGTAGTATTACCTGTAGGAAACAATGGAAAGAAAGACAGAGTATTCGGAACAGGGTCCAAAGAGTAGGTATGCTCTTTTCATTTATATGGAACCCCTTCCAGAAAGACTAAACCACCACCTAAGACATCCAACACATCAGACTCTGCCTCCATATTTTTCACTTGTGGTCCGATGAGCCAGGTAAAGTTTCTTAGAATCAGCTGTTACTAATTCTGGTTGCTTTTTCTTTTACTTGGGCAAGTATCAGTGGCATCACATGGAGAAGGGAGTTGGCTGAAGCTGGTGTTAGAATCAGATTTTGTCAAATAAGGAATGCAGAATTCTCTCAAGTTTCCTTTTGCATTTTTATGTGCAATGCCAAATGAGGACGGACATTCTATAAGGCTCCTCACTGCAGTGTTGAGGGGACCTTTCCTCTTGGCATGACACAGGTAACATTGAATTATCTTTTTTCTTTTCTTTCTTGCTTTCTTTTTTTTTTTTTTTTTTTAGCCAGGCTAGAGTGCAATGGCATGATCTCAGTTCACTGCAACGTTCACCTTCCTGGTTCAAGTGATTCTTCTGCCTCAGACTCCCGAGTAGCTGGGATTACAGGCATGCGCCACCACCCCCGGCTAATTTTTGTATTTTTAGTAGAGACAGGGTTTCTCCATGTCGGTCAGGTTGGTCTCGAAATCCCGACCTCAGGTGATCCTCCTGCTTCAGCTTCCCAAAGTGCTGGGATTACAGGCGTGAGCCACCATGCCCAGCCTGAATTATCTTATATAGCAGGAAGTCATTGTAGCCAGGGCATAAAGGCATTTCTTTAATCAGTTCCAACCACCCCAGCAGAGGCAGCCCTCATTGCTGACCATCCCCCCATGTGCTAGGTACACTCATATCCAAGTAAGTCAGTATACCCATCTCCAGCTTACATTTGAGGAAACCGGGCTGTGTGAGATAATCGGTCAAGGACACAACATGGAGGCGCAGTAGTGCAACTTGCCCAAGGCCAAAGATTACAGGGGCAGACGGGCAACACCTGTGCTCTTAAGAGCACCACAGCATGACTGTGTGCCATGTCTGGACCCAAACTATTTTCGAGTAACCTGTTCTTCACATTATGTAGAAAGATCACTTGAGATGATGAATATTAAAGAAATTGGTGTGATTCATTCCAATTTTGTACTCTGTATTATAATCTGTAGCAAACAGGGAAAGAGAGATACAGTATTAGGAACAGGTCGGGTGTGGTGGTAGTCGTGCCTGTAATCCCAGCACTTTTGGGGACCGAGGTGGGCAGATCACTTACACCCAGCAGTTCAATGTCAGCCTGCGTAGTAAGACCCCATCTCTAAAAAAAAAAAAAAAATTAGCCAGGCCTAGTGGCATGCGACTATAGTTCCAGCTACCCTGGAGACTGTGGCAGGATGATTGATTGAGCCTAGGAGGTCGAGACTGCAGTAAGCTGTGATCGTGCCATGGCACTCTAGCCTGAGCAAAAGAGCAAGATGGAAGGAAGGAGGGAAGGAAGGAAGGAAGGAAGGAAGGAAGGAAGGAAGGAAGGAAGGAAGGAAGGGAGGGAGGGAGGGAGGGAGGGAGGGAGGGAGGGAGGGAGGGAGGGAGGGAGGGAGGGAGGGAGGAAGGAAGGAAGGAAGGAAGGAAGGAAGGAAGGAAGGAAGGAAGGAAGGAAGGAAGGAAGGAAATAACTTCAATGGATGTAATGTCCATCCATTCATTTATCTGAGGTGTTTTCAGGATTTTATTGCATATCAAGAGAGATGGAAGACAGATAGATATAATCAGACCCACTGGCTTTGCCACTTGAAGAAAAGCTCCTTATGACGTATCTTTAGATACTATGTACTAAGGGATTTTTTGGTTTTGTTTTGTTTTGAGGGACAATACAAAAAAAAAAACACAAGTGAACAACATCTCTGCATCTTCTATAAAAACAAAGTTGAAGGCATTATCCCCTCTGCTGCTTGTATAAGATCCATGAAATTAAGTCTGTGGCAATTTAATACTAGGAAAATTCTTGTCTCTCTTGGAAGAGTCAGCAAGTTTCCTTTAATCAGGTAAGGAGAATTATCAAACCCATATTCCTTTTCTCAGAAGCTAAGAACTGAATTCAGTGTTCAAGGACAGAGATAACATTAAATGGTTGGTGCCGTCTGGTAGAAACAGAATGAGAACTACATATGTGATTCCCTTCAGAGACATAATTTCAAACTTTTAGTAGTCACTTCAAAAAGCAAAAAGGAATGAATGAAATTAATTTTAATAATATATTTTATTTAACTTAATATGCCCAAAATATCATTTCAGCATGCAATTAAAATAAAATCAACAGATATATTTTAGATATTTTACATTCTTTTTTAAAAAAGTGAAGTCTTAGATATCTGGTGTGTATTTTATAGTTATAATATATCTCACAAGCAACATTTCAAGGACTCGAGAGCCACCTATAGCTAGTGGCTCCCATATTGGGCAGCAGGTCTAGATAATTTGTCCAAAGCTCAGTCTATGCCTGTGTGCGCTTTCTCTTTCTATTTTCATGTGATTTTTACATACAAATCTTCTATGATGTTACTTCAATATTCTACTGGAAGTTTGCAGGATATGACTTATAAGTATATACAAAAATGAATAAACAAATACGTACAGTGAAAGGAAAATAAATCTTGTGGCCGCAAATCACTAAGCTAAAGGGAAAAGTCAAGCTGGGAATGGCTTAGGGCCAAACTGCCTCCCATTCTACTCAAAGTCACTCCTCTGCTCACTGAGATAAATGCATATCTGATTGTCTCCTTCGAAGAGGCTAATCGGAAACTTCAAAAGAATGCAACCATTTGTCTCTTATCTACCTACGACCTGGAAATCCCCTCCTAGCTTCTGTCTTCCGTCTTCCCGCCTTTGCTTTGAGTTGTCCCGCCTTTCCAGACAGAACCAGTGTTCATCTTGCATAGGTTGAGTGATGTCTCATGTCTCCCTAGAATGTATAAAACCAAACTGCTCTGACCACCTTGGGTACATGTCGTCTGGACATCCTGAGGCTGTGTCACAGGCACACGTCCTGAACCTTGTAAAAATGAACTTACTAAATAAACTTGCTAAATTAACTGTCTCAGATTTTCGTGGTTCATAGTACATATGACTAAAGTAGAAACTCAGGAGAAGTTTTAGGCCAAGCTTTGCTTGAACTGGCTGTGTAACTACAGGTAAATGGTAATACCGTTAGCTTTCAGCTTCCTCCTTGAACAAGTGACAAATATCACCTAGGTGGCCCTTAAGAAATGATGATTTTATTACTTTTTAAAGCCCAAGTATTAGGTTTTGATAGTGCTTTCAATTTAAGCATGTGTTAAATCATATGTCACAATATAAATCTAAAAAATGCATCTTATCTCTATGACTTGGCATCAAGAGAAGATTATTCAGTAAAGGAAGGATGTAATAGTTTGTCTTATACTTCGCTTATTGACAGGTCACTTACATGCTTACATAGTTTCAGGGTAATTTATAAAGTTTTCAGTCAAAGAATGAAATTATATTTCTCAGTGGCAATTATTATCAGTCAAGCTTTTGAGATAATCTTTACTGAGAAAGCTGATGACAATGATTCCAAAAAAGTTTTGAGTAAATGTAGAACTAATTCTACATAAAATTTCCTAGAGTTGTGAAGATCATTGGATTATCTTTGGCAATACATTGTCCATTGGTTAGCCAACCTATGAAAAATGGGCTATCTGATAAGAGTAATTTATATACTATAGTATAGAAAATTAAGTGGAGTAATAATTTCAACTTAAAAGGCTTTTTTAAACTTCTCTTGATGCTACAATTTATTAAAATGCTATATATATATATATATAGAAATGGAACTAAGGGATTCTTTTGCTTTTGAAAGTTATAAATCTTCTAAATGATACACCTTTATTAAAACCACAAATAACATTTTATTTTAAACATAAATATTATTTTAAAATTTTATTTTTAAAATGTTATGAGTTGATGTTTAAAAAGACTTAAGAACAATGTCTTACACAATGCTGTTAGTGCTTAATAACTGAAATTAAAACTATTCTTGACAGCTAAATAAGCCCTGAGGAAGACAAGAACTGTCTGTGCCCTAAAAAGATAACAAAATGTAAAGTCACTGCATTTACTTCCATTTCCCTAATTATTCAACTTTGAAGAAAACATTTTTATGTAAAAATTAACACTGTTGATTAAGGAACTTCATGCTGTGAAACATTATTTATTGTCAAGAAGTTCATACTATATACCTGCAAAAGATGTTCAAAGAAATTTCAGGAATCTAAATTTAGAAGAGAAATCTCATAACATTTGGGATGGTTAATGAGGGAATTTATTTGGACATAGTTATTTCATGCATCTGTTTGTTTTGTTGTGTAGAGATAGAAGATTATAAGTATAGGGACCAGAAGCAGTCACTGGTCTACAGAGACGCAGATTCCAGATCTGCTATGTCATCGGACACAAGCAGTATCTCAGGGGGCAACATGCCATGACCTCACTGTCACTACAGCCTTTGTGTTGCATGTGCCCCTGGCCAGGTTACTTGGCCTTGCTGAGTTTTAGGTCCTCTCTTATCCAATGTGGGTGATGCCTGTACCTACTTCATAGTGCTGCTGTGGGCAATATATGGAATAGTACATAGAAGTGGTTAGCGCATGTACTGGGTTAAATAACATCCCTGTAAACTTCAGGTTCTGCCCAGAACCTCTCAGTCTGTGATCTAATTTGGAAAGAGGTTGTTACAAATGTAGTAGAATGAAGTCATAGTGGATTAGGGTGGACCTGAATCTAATGCCTGGTGTCTGTCATTAGAAAAGGGAAATTTGCACCAAGACACACCTACGCAGGGAGAATTCATGTGATAATGGAGGTACAGACTGGAGTGATGTATCTGTCATCTAAGGAATGCCAAAGATTGCCAGCAACCACCAGAAGTTAGAACAAACAAACAAACAAACAAGATTCCTCCCCTAGACTTTTCAGAGATCGCATAGTCCACTGACACCTTGATTTTGTTTTTTTGCTTTGTTTTGTTTTGCTTTGTTTTCTTTTGTTTTGTCTTGAGACAGAGTCCTTCTCTGTTGTCCAGGCTGGAGTGCAGTGGCACCATCTCGGCTCACTGCAACCTCCATCTCCTGGTTCAAGCAATCCTCCTATCTCAGTCTGCTGAGTAGCTGGGAGTACAGGTGTGCGCCACCATGCCTGGCTAAGTTTTGTATTTTTAGTAGGGACAGGGTTTCACCATGTTGCCCAGGCTGGTCTCAAACTCCTGGCCTCAAGTGATCTTCCCACCTTGGTCTCCCAAAGTGCTGGGATTACAGTCATGAGCCACCATGCCCAGCCGACACCTTGATTTTTGAATTCCTAGCCTCCAAAACTGTGAGAAAATACATTTTTATTGTTTTAAGCCATCCAGTTTGCTGTACTTTTTACAGCAACCCTAGGAAACTGATATGACACATATGCCCAGCAGTTCGTTGACACTCAATGAAATGCTATTCCAGGACTGAGAACAGTCCTTGACAGGGTATAAGAGAGGAAACCCCCTATGGTCCACCAGACCCTGTGTCCACAAAGTCCCGTGATAAGCTATGATGAGCAGTCCACATGTGGGGTTCTGAGAGCACGTGACACTCTGAAATCCACACGGCATCCTCACATTTGGAAGCAGGTCTCTGTTGGAGTGAACCTGCATTGTTCACACAAGAGTCTTGCAATTAAAGAAGGGCCCTGAGCCCAGAGAATCCCAACTGCCCTATGTCATCATGGTGGGAACTAAGCAGAAGGTACAGGTTTTTGTGTGAAGTGCTTGGAGATGGCAGCTGGGAAGGGAGGCAGGGATTAGACCAAAGAAGGCCTTTCAGCCACCCTTCAAATTCTAGGATGCTCCTGAACAATTATAGACCAGGGCCCATCAGTGGAAAGTCTGTGGACCAACAGCATCAGCAAACCTTAGGAGCTCGTTAGAGCTCAGAAGCTCAGTCCCTATGGAAGGAGGCCCCTGAGGCAGAAACTCTAGGGTCAGGCCCAAGGGTCTGTGTTTAGCAAATATGCACACTGAAATTTGAGATGCACTGATCTAGTCTAGATAATGGAGTATCATGAACATATTTGGTGTGGGTAACAGCATGAGTTTCATTCTCTAAAGGACACCTGGGAATTGCAGAGACATACAATCAGGCTACTCTCTTCAGGCCTCTGACCCCATACCTTACACTTTTTTAAAAAACAAATCAAGAATTCATCCCCTTCTCTCCATGTCTACCACCTTCATCCTAGACCAAACCACCATCGTTACTCAGCTGGACTCATGAAAAAGTTTCCTAACTGGTCTCCCGCTTTCACTCTGAGCCCTTGATCCTCACTATTCAGAGTGTTGTCTATGGAACTGCAGAATCAGCATCACCTGGTGCTGCTCAGGCCTCAGTTCAGACATGGAGTCAGAACCTGCACCCAACAAGATCCCGGTGACTCATATCCATTTGAGATGCACAGCTCAAGGGTCTTCCACACAGCAACTAGATTCATTTCTCTGAGACTCTCAAATTTCACCATATCAATTTCTTTCTTCAGTAGCATCTTATTGCACATTCAATACATTTTGAACTGTCGCTTGCTCCAGCTCTAAAGAACCTAGCAGTGGGATTCCTTCCTGTTTCTCTGATCTCATCCTGTTTCACTCCTGTCATGGTTTACTATGTTTCACCCACTTTGCCAGCTTTACTGTTCCTGGAACAAGCTCATTGTTTCTCCTGCCTGAGGGCCTTTGCACTTGCTGTTTCCTCAGCCTGGAATAAGTCTCCCTAGTTCTTTGCATAGCTGACCAGGCCTTATTCTTTCTGTGCCACCTTATTGCAGATCAACATGTCAGAAGGGATCACCCATCTCTAGTCATTCTCTATCCCATGGTCCTGTTTATTTATTTCCTTAATAGTACTCATCATAGCCCGAGATGATGCTGTGTGTTTGTTGTTTATTGTTTACGTTGCCCACATTACCACGTTAGCTATTTGAGATGATTGGGTAGGTCATGTTTATCGCTGTGTCCCCAGGGCACGGTAGGCACTCAATAAATATTAATTGAGTGAATGTGTGAGAGATGCTTCTCATCATCAAGGTTTGGGTACAGGGGGCTGTGGGAACCCAGGCCCAAACATAAGAGTCACCTGTGTAAGGCATTATACATTTCAGACAGGGTAGCAAAGGATAGTCAGCTTCTCTTTTCTATAAGACCAGTTGTGGCCGGGTGCGGTGGCTCATGTCTGTAATCCCAGCACTTTGGGAGGCTGAGGTAGGCAGATCACTTGAGGCCAGGAGTTCAAGACCAGCTGGGCCACCTGGTGAAACCCCATCTCTACTAAAAATACAAAAATTAGCCAGGTGTGGTGGCGTAATCCCAGCTTCTTGGAAGGCTGAGGCACAAGAATCAAACTCTGGAGGCAGAAGTTGCAGTGAGCCGAGATGATGTCACTGCACTCCAGTCTGGGTGGCAGGGCAAGACTCTGTCTCCAAAAGAAAAAAACAGCTGCCTCTCCAAATAGGTTCTAGGTACCCAAGGCAAAAATCTCTACTCATGGCAGCTGTAATACAGGTAATTAGTTAATTGGAATTGGGATCACCGGCTAGACTCACGGGAGGACTTCCTGCATTTTTATTCTCAGAATTTGGTCAAATAAAAAAATTCAATCCACAAGCAAATTTGGGCTAAGGTACCTCAAAAGCTGTGGAGAACGGAGGAGGTTAGGTGGCCTTCTTGCCGTGGTCCAGGTCCAAAAACATGATATAAAACATTAAAAATCCATGTTAACGACTCTTCATGCTATGAAACAAACTAAAATTATTCATTGAACTTACTTTTTCTTACTGTCCTTTTTGGCGGACTTTTCCAAAGCTGCTCTCCTTCTCAAGTAGTCATTCTGAATTTCATTATACTTGGTAGTGTGTTCTTTGATAAGGTCAGTGGTTTTCTTGTGGTGTCTCTTAACCAGGTCTTTCATTTCTTTGTAGTGCTTCTTTTGAAGTTTCACAAACGATTTCTGTTGCTTTAGCTCTTCGATGGTCTGTGCTTCCACTTCTGCAACAAATGAATATGAAAGCTAAGGGAATGGGAGGGCTCAACGTCCAGATGGAAAGAGAAGTGGCCACCTTCTTAGGAGGAAACGTTTGATCTTGCTCAGCTGGAGTTTAAGAGCGACGCTTGATGTCAGCTCTATCTGGGTTCCAGTCTGACTCTATCACTTGCTAACTTTGAGACTATGTTATTAAACTTCTCAGAAACCCGATTGCTTCATTTGAATATATATATTTTTAGTTTGGGTTCCCTAGAAGCAGAATGCGAGATGGGGATTCAGGTGCACACACTTTACTGAGGGACTCTCAGAGTAGGGGAGCCAGGGAAACAGACGGGGCTGGGGAAGGAGCTGAGCAAGGGTGTGGTCTCAGAAGGATGGAGTCTGGTCTCTGCCTGATCCCATGGGGGAGTGCTGGAGTGTGAGTTGTACCACTGAGCTGGTTTCATCTTGAGGCAAGAAGGTGAGGTTCTTGCATGTTTGGGACATTCAGTGCATGGAGGCATAACCATCTGGAGAGGGGGCTTCCTTTTGGTTGAGGGCAATTTTGCAGAGAAGGACAAGTTATGAGCTGTTAGCAGCCAACTCTCACCACCAGCCAGGAGACGGGTGCACCAGCTGTACAAGGAATCTGGGCAGGGCACCAACAGCATTGCTAGAAGGATTATAATACTTCTATAACTTTCCAGGGTTGTTAAGATGATGAAATAAAAGAACTCACAGAAAGTATTTAACCCAGTTTCTGGCACTGTGCCTGTGGAGGCTTAGAAAATAACTGTGCAGGTTCTACAGCACCATTTCTAAAGGTACCATTTATAGTATAAACATCATAAGTTTGTACATTTATCATAAAAGCATATAGCAGTAAAGTGTCTGAGGGAAGGTCTCTTATAATTTGCACAAAGTCACCAGAGGCTTACTAGCGGGCCACATTACTATATTATTTTTATTATTATTTTCTTTTTGGAGACAGTCTTGCTCTGCTGCGCAGGCTGGAGTGCAGTGGCACGATCTCAGCTCACTGCAACCTTCACCTCCTGGGTTCAAGTGATTCTCATGTCTCAGCCTCCCAGGTAACTGGGATTACAAGCATGCACCAACACGCCCGGCTAATTAGTTTCTATTTTTTGTAGAGATGGGGTTTTGCCATGTTGGCCAGTCTGGTCTCAAACTCCCAGCCTCAAGTGATCCGCCCTCCTTGGCTTCCCAAAGTGCTGGGATTTCCAGGCATGAGTCATCATGCCTGGCTGCTTTTTTTTATCCCATGCTGAGAAAACTTTTAAAGTGATAGGGCCTGACCTTAAAACATTCTGGGCCGGGCACAGTGACTCATACCTGTACTCCCAGCACTTTGGGAGGCCCAGGCAGGTGGATCACCTGAGGACAGGAATTCGAGACTAGCCTGGCCAACATGGTGAAACCCTGTCTCTACTAAAAATACAAAAATTAGGCCAGGTGCGGTGGCTCACGCCTGTAATCCCAACAATTTGGGATGCCAAGGTGGGTGAATCATCTGAGGTCAGGAGTTCGAGACCAGCCTGACCAACATGGCAAAACTCCCATCTTTACCAAAAACACAAAAATTAGCTGGGCATGGGGACACATGCCGATAATCCCAGCTACTCCGAAAGGCTGAGGCAGGAGAATCACTTGAACCTGGGAAGCAGAGGTTGCAGTGAGCCAAGATCGCGCCACTGTACTCCAGCCTGGGCGGCAGAGTGAGACTCTGTCTCTAAATAAATAAATAAATAAATAAATACATGAAAAAATAAAAATGCACAAATTAGCCGGGCGTGGTGGCAGGCGCCTGTAATCCCAGCTACTCGGGACGATCACTTGAACCCAGGAGACGGAGGTTGCAATGAGCTGAGATCACACAGTTGCACTCCAGCCTGGGTGACAGAGTGAGACTCTGTCTCAAAACAAAACAAAACAAATCTGTATTTTACTGATATATTCAATCAATTCTAGAATGTGCATTTAAAAAATATGGTAACATTTCTGAAATCAAGATGCATCTTATGGTTGGTGGGGTATTACGGTGGGTCAGTGCTTTTCTTTTTTTAGCAACACATGAGCATAGAATGCTTTACAACTGATGGTATCTTAACTTCGGTGAATTGTCATTTATATGGACCTAGATCAAGTCATAGTTCACGTTTCCATGCTTTGAATTGAATGTCCTGCTTCTGGGAACAAAAAATGTCACCATAAATATTTAAAACTATCAACTGATTCAGAAATAATATATGCTGTGAGTAACAAGAGACCTGAATAGAAAATTAGATGTCTAGTGAATAAACGTTGGAACTAGAATAATAATTGATGCTATTAAATGTTAAGGTCTTTAAGCAATAGAAATATGTTTCCTTTTCTTATACTGTGTCTATTCTCCTGACATTCAATTTCTTTTGAGAATGAGGCCATGGAGAAAACCAGGTACATTTATTTAATGGTTTCCCTCAGGCCCAAATTGACTCATTACGGTTGCATAATAAGTTATTACATTAAGAATTTATAATCCCAAGGAATTGCTGCATTCTTGGTGGCAGATGCAATTCTATTTCTTTAAAAGTGGTTTACAGCATATCAGCTATAGGCAGTTTGGAAATAAGGTTCTAGATGTTCTTACCTATGATTAGAAATAAAGCCACATAAACTATTATTTTTAAAAAGTCTGTAGACGAGAGGCTGTTCCTTAGAATATGCTCTTAAGTATAAAGGTAATGCCCACTTATATAAAGACACAAATATCATTTATAAAGAAGCCACCAAGATATAATCACAGCTAATGTATTGGTACAGACCATTGCCTTTTGTCCATTCATTTACATTCTTTTAAATAACATTAAAATCATGTTCTAGGAACATTTCTGTCTCTTGTTGTATGCATTAATATGGTATTGTTTCCCATGAAACTAAATCTTTTTTTTTTTTTTTGAGACAGAATTTCATGCTTGTTGCCCAGGCTAGAGTGCAATGGCGCGATCTTGGCTCACCGCAACCTCCGCCTCCTGGGTTCAAGTGAATTTCCTGCCTCAGTCTCCTGAGTAGCTGGGATTATAGGTGCACACCACCACAGCAGCTAATTTTGTATTTTTTAGTAGAGATAGGGTTTCTCCATGTTGGTCAGGCTGGTCTCGAACTCCTGACCTCAGGTGATCCACCCCCTTGGCCTCTGCAAGTACTGGGATTACAGGCATGAGCCACCATGCCCAGCCTAGAACTAAATCTTTTAAAAACATGTTTTGTTGGGAGCGGTGTGGTGGCTCACGCCTGTAATCCCAAAACTTTGGGAGGCTGAGGCGGGTGGATCACCTGAGGTCAGGAGTTCGAGACCAGCCTGGCCAACATGGCAAATCACCATCTCTACTAAAAATACAAAATTCGCCAGGCGTGGTGGCGCATGCTTGTAATCCCAGCTATTTGGGAGGCTGAGGCAGGAGAATCGCTTGACCCCGAGAGGTGGAGGTTGCCGTTAGCCTAGATTGCGCCACTGCACTCCAGCCTGGGTGACTTCGTCTCAAAAACCAAACCAAACTATATTTTCTTTTAATACTTTCCTCAAGTAATTTTTCTATGCACATTTTATGCATTTCTTGATGAAATACAAATACATACATCAAAGTGCATAAATCATAAATGTATAGCCTTGTAAATTTTTCCACAGTCAATGTGCTTCAATATCCATCACTCAGGTCAAAATCAGAAGTTTGCCAGCATCCCAAAAGTCTTCCTTTTTGGTTCCTGTCTCTCACCAAGTATAATCCAAATCCAGGTTTCTATAGCATGAATTAGTTTTGTCCTTGAAGTTAGTGTATATGGAATCCTACAGAACATGCTCTTTTGTGTCTGGCTTTTCTCCTCAACATTATGCTTAAGTTTTATCCAGGTTGTGTGTGACTTGAGTTTATTTATTCCTGCAGCTGCCTCCTGTTCTATGCTAGGAATTTATTACAATTTATTTACCTACCTTACTGCTGATGGACATTGGGTCATTTCTAGATTTGGCCCTTACCAGTGGTGCTGCTTTTGATGAACATGTGTGTACATTTCTGTTGTATATTGAGCTGAGTATTATAAACATTTTTAACATTCCACTACCTACTGCTAATTGTCCTGCACAAAGCTTATACCAATTTTAGTTCCACTAGTTTATGTGAGTAACCAAATATAAAATAATTCCAAACTGTATCACAGTTCTGAAAGACTGTGCATTTTATGCTCACAAATGGATATTCTTCATATCTAAAATATAATTTATTGTTGGCAATTTGGGAAGACAGGCATTCTTGCTCACTGGGTTACATTTCCAGCATGAAACTATTCTTTGATGCTGAAATAGCTATCTTGTGAAACTACATTATTTTTATGCCAGTAGGGTTCTAGCTACAAAGTATGGTTACTTCTCTGTGATGATATCATATCACGTAGACTAAACTAAAAGTGTATGTCTGTAGATGTTTTAGAAGAAGAAATATTAATGACGTTATTTTTCAGATACGAATGGAAATTTCCTCTCCTCTAAATACTTCCACTGTGTAATACTCAGCTGCTGAATTTCATGGGGGGAAAGGGTGGCATTTACCTGTTAAGACACTCTGAATAAGATCTTCTGTTTTGGCAGGTGCCTTTACAGAACCTGTAATATAAAAGATAAAATAAATAGCCTCTTCAGCTTTTTAAATTGTATTCTTCCTATAAACAAACAAGCAAACAAACATATTCGGGCCTTGAATCTAAATCTCTTTTCAGAGAAATGACAAATTGTGTGAGAAAATTCTTTATAAAAATTATGCTTAAAAAGTCTTTATTTGCAGTTTTGAGACAAACCTAATTAAATGTAACATTAGGCCAGGTGCAGTGGCTCATTCCTGTAATCCCGGCACTTTTGGAGGCTGAGGCAGGTGGATCACTTGAAGTCAGGAGTTCAAGACCAGCCTGGACAATATGGTAAAACCCTGTCTCTACTAAATATACAAAAATCAGCAGAGCATGGTGGCAGGTAGTTGTAATCCCAGCGAGTTGGTTGGTTGAAGCAGGAGAATCACTTGAAGCCAGGAGGTGGAGGTTGCAGTGGACTGAGATCATGGCACTGCACTCCAGCCTATGTGACAGAGTGAGTGAAAGTCTGTCTCAAAAAAGAAAAAAAAAAAAAGTGGTGATATTATATGTCCCATTTATAAGGAGAGAAAAGAGAAAAGACAACCACCTGGAAGCAAAACAAATTCAGTTTAGGCAATGCTATTGCCACCTTCTGGCAAAATCAGGAAAGACAAGTGGCCTTTTAAAAGTCAAATGTTGGGAGGCCAAGGCCGGTGGATCACCCGAGGTCAGGAGTTTGAGACCAGCCTGACCAACGTGGCGAAATCCCATCTCTACTAAAAATACAAAATTAACCGGGTGTGGTGGTGCATGCATGTAATCCCAGCTACTCGGGAGACTGAGGCAGGAGAATCGCTTGAACCCAGGAGGCAGAGGTTGCAGTGAGCCAAGATCACACCACTGCACTCCAGCCTGGGCAACAAGAGCCGAACTCCCAAAATAAAATAAAGTAAAATATAAAAGTCAAATATTGACCACTAGGCAGTAATAACTGTTACAGGAAAGATTCATTGGTGAATGTTAAAATCAGTAAGTAAAAGTTTAAGGAAGAACAGGATATTTACATAGTCTCAAAGTAGCTCTCCCAATATATCTAACAGGGGAAAATAAATAACTTTCAGTGGAGAAACCACCTTAACCAAGTGATCCCACATCATCAGTGATGAGACCCAGCAACAACGTATATCCGTGATGTGATGCACTGAGAAGGACGAGTATCACTTGCGTGGTGCTCTTGTCAAAATGCATGCCCTCAACCTAATCATGGCAAAACATCGGACCAACCCAGACTGAGGGACGTTCTACAAAATAACTGACTACAGTTCTTCCAAAGTACCAAGGTTATGAAAGACAGGAAAGACTGCGGGACTGCCAGAGATGAAAGGAGACGAAAGAACCATGACAATAACATACAATGTGGGATCCTGCGTTGGAATCTCGAACAGTAAAAGGACATTAGCGGAAAGCAAGTTAGTCCAAATAAAGTGTGCGGTTCAGGTCAGAGTATCGTGCCAATGTTAGTTTCCTGGTTTTGATGATTGCCCCATGATCCCGTGAGATGTTAACGTTAGGGGAAGAGGAGGCTATTTTTGAATGTATTCTGTGCCATTTAAAAAATGTTTTCCGTAAGTTAAATTATTCCAAAATATCAAGTTAAAAAAGTTAAATGTGAAAATGCTAAATTCTCTTTTACTTTCAGGAACACATGACTATTTACTCACACATTTAAATGATGGATTTATATTTCAGAAGCACTCAAGATGTTTGTATTTGGTATATAAAACTCTTTATTTGAAAATTTACTTCTTGTTCATAATTAAGTCATCTTTTCACTATTATTGACTTTGGCAACTTTTTTTTTTTTTTGAGATGGAGCCTCGTTCTGTCACTCAGGCTAGAGTGCAGTGGTGCAATCTCAGCTTACTGCAACCTCCACCTCCTAGGTTCAAGCGATTCTCCTGCTTCAGCCTCCTGAGTTGCTGGAACTACAGGCATGCACCACCATGCCAGGCTAACTTATGTATTTTTAGTAGAGATGGGCGTTTCACCATGTTGGCCAGGTTGGTCTTGAACTGCTGACCTCAAGTGATCTGCCTGTCTCAACCTTCCAAAGTACTGGAATTACAGGCATGAGCCACCATGCCTGGCCAGCAACCTTTTAAAAAGCAGTTCAAGCATGTCTGATACAAATTAAATATAATTCCTTTTTTTTTTTTTATTTCTCATTCTCCCCAATGAGAAATACCCTTCCACCCTAAATAAAAGATCTGGATCTATTGGCGCTCTGACCTAGTATGACAAAGAAAGGAGCTCCTTTCCACACCTTCATAGAAGGAAATTCTGTTCCCTTTTGTTTACTTTATTAAACCAATTCAACAAGAAATTATCAGGTACATGCTATTCTCCAGCACTGTGTGATGTACAGAGGAGGCACCAAACTGAAGTCTACCTAGGAGGCCTCCCATTTACTGGAGTAAACAGGACATACACACAAGGAATAGTTACAGAAAGCTGCATAAGATTAAATGTCAAAGTTAGCTGCATAGAAATCAAAGGATTTTTTTTTTTTTTTTTTTTTTTTTTTGAGAAATGAGACATGAGTGCGGCTTTGGTTGGAATATAGGAGCTAAAAGCAAGAATGTTAGTATCATCGGGAACTGTGTCAGGCCTAAGTTCACTCTTCCCTGGCTCTGTGGCCTTCAATAAGTACTTTATCACTTGAAAATGTCAGCTTATTCATCTGCGCAATGGGGACAATAGTAGAATCTACTCTCTGGGCCTGGTATGGCGGGGTGCGGGAGTGGGAATTGAAATGATCCCTATGAAAGGCTTTAGCAATGCGTCCAGCACATAGCAGACACTCAAGGATGTTGAAAAGAAAGTTGGAGAAAGAGGGAAAGGAGCCCTTGGCACAGAATTAATGAAGCAGGCCTAAGAATGCACTTCTAAGGCATGGTTGTTTATAAGCTGCTTGGAGAACTCTTCTCAAACCGTGCCAGCAGATGGGTTATAATTCATCACTAAAAAAGGACACAGGAAATCTGGGTGATTTTTTTGTTGTGGTTTAATAAGTTATCTGTAGAGCCAGATGAGCACATATGAATCTCTTCTGGCCTTCATTCATCAATTGCACATTGTCGGAGCACCTCCTAAGTCCACACATCTTTCCCCACTTAATGCTTTAGCTACCCACATCACAGCGCCTCCTTCAGTCGCACTAATGAACTGAAGGATCTTGCTCACGTTGTCCAGCTCTTTCCAGATGGCTTACCTGGAGCTGGCTGGCTGTGGAGAGCCTGGGAGGGTGGCTTGGGTGTCAGGGATGTAGTGTGATTCACCCCGTTTTCTGCTGGAGTTGTTCTCACTTCACTTGGAGTCTCTGATGGTGTTTCTCCAGGATCAGCCTAAAATTATAAATATCCTTTCATTTTCCACATTTCTTTTTACTCTTTTCTTGCCTTCCTAAACCGACAAGGCTACATTTTGCAGCATCTTCACAATTCTTTTGGAGTTGGAAATATCAAATTTGATACTGCCTGGAAAGCAGGGTTTAAACAGCATAGTGTTGAGCCATGACTATGGGAGGTTAATTGTATTAAAGTCTCCAAGTTTTACACCAACCTATGTCTATGCCTGTTGGTGGGGCCCTTCCACACTGACTCTGTACTAGACTATGTGATAGGCTTTGGTCCATCACAGAGTAGCAAACTTGATACAAAAGGCCCTCGCAAATTTTTCCACTATTTCTCAGGGCCCTATTATAGCAATGGAGGATGAGAGGTCTGAGTCATCCTGGTCTCTCATCCAGCTCTTCTGGAGGAGAGCTGAGTCATCTTGGTCAAGGATGTCCTGGACCAGCCAGTCCCCAGCTGAGCACACACACTTGAGTGAGCCCGGCTGAGATGAGCTGAGTCTATGAGTCTGGTCTGGATCTGCAGACCTGCCCAGCTGACCAGATAATGCATGAAAAATAATAACCAGTTGATGTTATAAGCTGCCAAGTTTGGGGTTGTTTTATAGAATGAGCTAATTGATGTGATGGATAAGAACACACATTTTGGAGCACAGCTTGCTTGGGTTCAGATTCCGGCCCTGCAATTTACCAACAGTGGGATTTTGGATGGTTCACTTAACTCTCTGTGCTTCAATTTCTTTATCCTTATAGATGAAGACATGTGTGTACTGGGAATCATAATATTATCTTGTTAGATTGTTTAGATGATTAAATAAGTTAATACTTATAAAGTGCTTGGAATTGTTTCTGGCATAGAGTAAATATGTGGATGTTAAATAATGTGAAAGTTGTCAGAATCCAAATGGAGTCACTTATATTAAAACAACAACAACAACCCAAAAAACCCTGACAAAAAGAGCCAGGGAATGTCATAAAGAGAAGGTTCTCACTCATAAATGCCTGATAAGAAAAACTCTCACAAAAGACTCTGCAAAAACCATCACCTTGTACAAAGGCCATAACAACTTTACACAAAAAATACTTCTGTGAGGACACCTGCCCAGCAACTCCCTGTCCAGCCTCGGACTGATGTCACTCTTGTTATTGATCCTTGTAGCCAAGCATAATCATCTCAAAACAATTATGTAATCCTCCTCATTTATCCTTTAAAAACCTTTGTCTTCCTTCCCTCCCTGACTACGCACATAATTTAGTACGTCCTATTCTTAAATAATATCATTTTCTTTTAGAGGGCATCTCTGTTTGTTATTTATGTTGACATAAAACAAATAAAATATTTAAGCTTGTGGAATACTACCAATGAATAATAATAATAAATGCATTGAAACATTTCCCTCCAGCAGCTAATTCAACATACCTTATACAGAGTAAACAGTTTAAAAATGTTTGTTGAATAAATGCTGATCCTTATAAAATAACTGCCTACATATACTCTTTTAATGTTGCTTTTCAATGTGCCAAATTCTCTGTAACTCTTTATCAGAATTGCCTTCCAAGTCCCTGGCAGGTTTTACTGACAATGAGGCTATCCCAATGTTCTACTTTGTAGCACATTTTAAAAATACATTAGGAAATACATTTTTCCAGAAGCCGTTTGGAGCCCAACATTGCGACATTTTGGCATGTCATTAGAGATGAAAAATTGTCCTATAATAACATTTTTATAAAAAGTAAGATAAGAGTGAAAATAGTGACACTGATTGTTACCAGTGGCTTTTAATCTGTTCCCCAAATCATCTTTAAAGCATCTTCCAAAACTGCATTAAGTGATGGCAGAACTTATTTTAATTCAACAGATCATCCCTGCTTGTTTACTACAGCCTGCTGAGTGCTGGAAGAGCCCTTAGTAGCAGTGGCTGGACATCAATTAGGGCAGACAGGAGCCTAAACAAGTAACCGGGGCAGCCTGTATAGGTCACTATGGCAGAATCTTTCTTTTGAAAAATGACTGCTTCTGACTATTTAGTTACATCCATCAGAAAAATTCTCCCTAGAATTATATGCAAAGGGAAAGGATTGTGTGTTTTGTTCAGCAAGGCATTGCAAACTGGAAACTCATGGTCCCAATGGGATACATGGATGCATTTTCTTTGGCTCATCCAATGTTGTCAAATCTTTTAATTAAGGTGATTTTATACTGAAACAATGGATTTCTTGCTTCCCTTGGAAAACTAGATTTGACTACCTGGGGCCTATACACCCACAGTGGGTGGTTCTTTGTCTTAAATATAGCAGCGGTAACGCTTTCCTGGCCTCCCAGCTGAAGAGGGTGCCCTTGGTTACCAAACTCTGCTGCTTTAGAAAGCAGATAGGAAGATGTCCCTGTTTCATGGGGATCTGACCTTCCCCGTTATATCCAAGTCGGTTTCTAAAACCATGTGGCGAATGAACCAGATTCTTCCCAATGTGACAGTTCACTAAAATTAGCCCTCTGAAAAAGGATAGAAAAAAAGAAAATTTTGATGGAGGAAAGAATGGAAGTTAGGGAAAACCAGCTTCTGTGAAAGTAATAATGGTGGCTTTTTTTTTTTTTTTTTTTTTTTTTTGGCAACTAAAATTAGTGTCTTGAGGTGTTAGGCTGGAGGTGCATTCAAACTGGATCCAACAAGTTTATTTTTAGCTTTGTATTGAGTTTTCAGATACTCCATGTAGCTGTACGCCCTTGGGAAACCAAGTTCAATTGTCAATTTGAGTCAAATAAAGGAAAAAATACATCTCTGCTTATCAAGGGCATGTGAGACAAAGCCTCCACCTTCCAAAAAGGTAAAATATAAAATCAAAGATATTTTTAAAAGCAGATAAATGTTAAGTAAACATTCAGGCAAATACTTTCTGGTTGCAGTCGGGGATGAAGGGGTCACCAAGGGTTGGTGCTGGACTTTGAAGTAGGCGTTGGAGAAATACTTAGTCCAGGCGTCACACCTGGAGATGTCTCACAATCCCTAAGGATACTATTCACACTGCAGAGTAATAGGCAGTTAATGGAAGTGATAGAAACCAGTGAAGTGGACTGGATTTAACGCAATAGGGCAAAGTGAGGTCATGTCCAGAGCAGGAGAGAGACAGCCTGTAAACGGGGCAGTTGCTGCTGTTCATTTTTAGCCTATTGCTGCCCAGGTTTTGAGAAAAATGGAAAAACTAAATTTTTAAGTGAACTCCCCCAGTTTCCAGTCACTGAGAGGCCAAACAGAGAACATCTTCAGACTGCATCTGGCCCAGAAGCTGCCAATCTGTACCCTCTGCCAGGAGGAGCAGAGTTTGCCTGGGATTCTGAGACGGTGCAAGAGTGAGCCATGCATCCTTAGCAATGCTGAAGGGACAGGGCTGTGCTGGGAACTCAGTGGGCCAGGAGCCAACTAGTCTGCAGCCCACAACTCCTTACCTTCTCACCCCAGTGCCCAAGCAAAGGCATAGAGAAGAGGGTCAGTAATGAGGACATTAAACACTGGGCTAAGGAATTTGGAGATCCCTGCATAGACTGACTCTTGCCAGGGACCTCGTATGATTTTCTAGAGACAAATGTTATATACAAGTTAAGTCAGTGGTCCCCAGCCTTTCTGGCACCAAGGACCAGTTTCATGGAAGATAATTTTTTCATGGACCAGGGGGAGAGGAGGTTACTGGGGGGATGGTTTCAGTATGATTCAAGTGCGTTGTATTTATTGTGTACTTTATTTCTATTATTATTGTTACATTGTAATATATAATGAAATAATTATACAACTCACCATAATGTAGAATCAGTGGGAGCCCTGAACTTGTTTTCTTGCAACTAGATGGTCCCATTTGGGGGTGATGGGAAACAGTAACAGATCATCATGCATTAGATTTTCATAAGGAGTGTGCAACCTAGATCCCTCGCATGTGCAGTTCACAATACGGTTTACAGTCCTATGAGAATCGAATGCCGCTACTGATCTGACAGGAGGCAGAGCTCAGGGGGTAATTTCAGCGATGGGGAGCAGCTACAAGTACAGATGAAGCTTTGCTTGCTTGCCCACCTGCCACTTCCTGCTGTGCAGCCCAGTTCCTAACAGGCTATGGACCAGTGCTGGTTGGGGACGCCTGAGTTAAGTAAGATTCTTTAATAACAAATGTATGTGACTGATGTTTAAACTTTTTTGCTAATGGCTGTAGATAAACTTTTTTTTTTTTTTTTTTTGAGATGGAATCTCACTCTGTCACCCAGACTGGAGTGCAGTAGTGCAATCTTGGTTCACTACAACCTCCACCTCCCGGGTTCAAGTGATTCTCCTGCCTCAGCCTCCTGGGTAGCTGGGATTACAGGCATGCACCACCATGCCCAGCTAATTTTTGTATTTTTAGTAGAGATGGGGTTTCACCATGTTGGCCAGGCTGGTCTTGAACCCTGGACCTCAAGGGATCCGCCTGCCTCGGCCTCCCAAAGTGCTGGATTACAGATGTGAGCCACCTCGCCTGGCCCATAGATACAAATTTTAATTGACTACATTTACCGAATGGACACTGCGATTAGAAGTGGCTGTAGGTCATCCTGGGTTAGACACTGTTACATACAATAGCTCTTTCACAGCCAATCAGTGTAGGCAACACTCACAGCACCATAACATAGCAAAAAAATCAGAAGTGTTATTAGAAGTCTTTACTAAAAACTTCATTAAAAGTCATGTAACTTGCCAGAGGTCACACAGGAAACTGTGAGCAAGTATTTGAATAGGTACTACATGGTAAAGATTAAATTTCTCTACTGCATCAGTCCACTCTATGATAACAGCAGCTTAAGGAACTGTAATAATAACTTGCTGCTGAGCTAGAGATGTATACATGTAAACATAATTCTCAAAGAACTACCCTGTTGCACTAAAAAGGCATCCGTATGTACAAAGTTAAATAAGTTAAGCAAAACAATGGCTGAAAAATGAAAAAAAGCACCTGTAGGAGTACCATACTAAAATTGAACTTTCTGATACTATGATTGAAAGATCGAATAATTCCCACTATACGAATCTGTAAGCCAGAGTGCAAAAACCAAATTCCTTATCCCACTCAAGAGAATCAGCAGAAGGCAATACTTTATTTCTCCCCCATTATTTGTTTTCATGAGTGAATAAAAATCTGGTACTGGAAATTGTGATAGAAACAGAACCTAGGAATGTCAGTTTTCTTAATTTGACTCAAAGACTTAAATTCCAATTAAGCAAATATCAAGGAAAGAAGGTTCAGAAGGTAGTAGTACTTTAGTTGCATTAGCTAGATTTTGCTCAGGTGGGTAGCAAAAAAAAAAAAAGTGCAGAATGAACCACAGAAGTAAGTTCCTGCCCTCTAGTGGTTAAATGAAATCATTGCAATATCTTTTTCTTCAAAATATGCCTAACTTGAATGTTAAAATTAAATATAAAAAGAATTTATAGGCTTCCTAATTCCAAAATGAACAGAAGTGCATTGAAAATAGAATACAGATGGAGCAGTAAAAGGGTAACTGAAAAGATCATCTTTATAAGTTTTATAGAAGGAGGAAAAGCTATTTGATGTACTGGTTGAAAAGATTTCCATCCTGGGCATTGAAAGTTTGGATCTGAGCCGGGCGCGGTGGCTCACGCCTGTAATCCTAGCACTTTGGGAGGCCGAGGCGGGCGGATCACAAGGTCAGGAGATCGAGACCACGGTGAAACCCCGTCTCTACTAAAAATACAAAAAATTAGCCGGGAGCGGTTGTGGGCGCCTGTTGTCCCAGCTACTCGGGAGGCTGAGCGAGGAGAATGGCGGGAACCCGGGAGGCGGAGCTTGCAGTGAGCCGAGATCGCGCCACTGCACTCCAGCCTGGGCGACAGAGCGAGACTCCGTCTCAAAAAAAAAAAAAAAGAAAAAAAAAAAAGAAAGAAAGTTTGGATCTGATGGCTAAGCAGCAGAGAATTAGGATTTGGAGGATTTAACTGAATGGTTAACATGGTAAGTGAAGGGTCTTTCAAATATCATATGTGTTACTGGGCTATTAGAGGTGTTGGATCTTGCTTTCCTCGTCTGAGTCATCTAAAGAGTGCAGTTCCTTCTGTGTAGCTGATTAGGATGACAGCATCTTCCTTTGGATGGGCACCACATGGGTAAGAGGCAAGGCCATCAATTTTTCCAGCATATTATGGGTGAGTCTCATAATTTCATCATGCAGGAATCCACTCCACTGAGGACAAATATTGTCATAAAGTAGCTTTGTTAGAGCCAGCCTTTCCCTTAAGCAGGAGCTTCTTCAAACATGAGTACAAATTGTACCTTAAATTTCTATTACTTGAATGAAATTAGATAATGTATCTGCCTCCTATTTCTAAGAAATTCAGAATCATTCTTACAAACTTCATCCTGCTGTATGCACTCCCAAATATTCAGGAGTGAAGTATACTGATGTTTGCAACCTACTTTAAAATGCATCATATTGAACTAAGATGGATTGATAAATGGATAGAGGGATTTATATGTGATCAAGTGAAAGCATCAAAATTTTAATTATGGAATCCAAGTGGCTGATATATAGCTGTTCCTTATACAGTTCTTTCAATGTTAGCTTAGAATTTTTCATAATGAAGTATGCCAAAACTCCTAATTTTGAAGAGTCTACCAGTGTGAGTTAGAAGCAAGAGACAGCTTTAACGAGCTGGATAAATTCATCTGTTGACTTCTTCATTGACACCAAGTAAAGCCCTTTTGGTGTTTTGCACAGTTAATGTCCAGCAAGTTCTTCCAGCGGTAACTGGAGCATGGATTCAAGTGAATCTTGACACAGCATGGCTGTGTCATCATATAAGCACTCGCATGAGTCATCAGCACTCATATGGTATCATTTTGTTGAACATTAGTAACAGCTGCAATTTTACATGTAGATGTATAAATTTTATAATGTCACTCTCTTCCTCCAAGTTGTAAGGACTATGAGAGCATCTGATTTTCCTCAGCATTACACATATAAGGGCCATGAGAGTGACTGACACATAGTTGTGTGGTTTTTTTTTAATTGAATGAATGAATGAATGAATTCACATTTATTTTCCTGCTAGTATACAATAAATAGCTATACTATTAATGGCTAAGTCCTGAAAGTAAAGAACCACCTAAATGTTAGGCTAAAATAAAAAAAAAATTTTGAATGAATGAATAAATCAATGAATGAAAAGAGTGAAGATGCTGCTTTCTGCTGTCTGTCAAAAGTTTGTATTTAATGCATAATAGCAGCAGGTTATTCAGAAGTCTATAAAAGGGTAAAGGAACATAGCTCTGCTGACTCATTTATATGTGTTACATATATAAACTTTAATATATATGTATATAAAAAAGTTCCTACCAACTTTAATTTATTAGAAGTGTTTTGATACAGTTTCCAAAGAAATCAGAAGGATTAAACCCTTGGCTGTTAGGTAGAAATCATGGATTTCTCTTTTTAAAAGAAAGTAGACCAACAACTCTTTACATTAATTTTGTGGAAATATATCTTTGAAATTAATTAAGTCAAATCATTTGGTAAGGACTACGGTCAATCGCTCACAGGACAAATTCTGGATAATTCCCAGAAAAAGTGTCTCCTGGAGCCCTTCCCAGGTTTCTGTGATTAAGCCGACATTTTAGAGTGGATGGAATTAATGGGTTTCATCTGGGGAGAGCCACGCTCTTGCAAAAGAAAGATGCAGGACTTCAAAGCAGCAGTTCTTAATGTGTGGTCCCTAGACCAGCATCAGCTTCACCGCAAATTGTTAGAGATGCAAATTCTTGGGTCCACCCCAGACCTACTGAACCAGAAACTTTGACTATGACGCCCATCAATCTGTGTTTTAGAAAGCCATCTGGGTGAGTCTGGTACATGCTAAAGTTTGAGAGCCCTGCTACTCCAAATATGGTCCATGGGCCATAAGCATCACCTAGAAGCTTGTTAAATATGCAGTGTTTTGTGATCCATTATGACAGAGCCACTGAATCTGAATCTGCATTGTAACAAGATTCTCAAGTGATCTGTATGCATCTTTAAAAAAATAAATTTTATTGTGTATATTCAAGACTTACAACATGTTATAAGATACCTACATAGAGTAAAATGGTTACTATAAGGGAACAAAAGACATATCCATCATCTCACACAGTTACCCATTTTGTCCCCCTGTGGCAGGAACAGCTATAATCTACTCATTTAGAAAAAATTCTGACTATGATACACGATTATTAATTATAGTCCTCATGCTGTACATTAGATTTTTTTACTTGTTCATCCTACATATTTCCTGCTTTGTATCCTTTGACCTTCATGCCCCCCATTTCCTACACTTGTATGCAAATTAAGATTTGAGAAGCCCTGCTCTGAAGCCGAGTGAAAAACTTCATCATTAATTGAGAGCCATGATTTTATAATCGGACATGACATGGATATTTAAGTTACTGTACTCATACCTATTTTAGGCAGATGAATCCAAAGTCCCTTATTAGAATCCACTGAAATTTTAGAAATTTTTATGGAAGATATTTGCAAAAGCAGTTGAATTGAACCAATCATTGACCAGTTTCAAGTCACGTGAATGAATGGTCTTTTCTTGATACTTATTTAAAAAGACCCTAGTTCTTCAACTTACTGGCCATTGATATTAGGCACCAAATCACTCTACCATAATGAGCAATTGTTCCCTTCTCTAAAAATGGAGATTACTACGGTTTTCCTAGTTAAGACCCAGTTTTATCCAAGGCATCCAATGGAAGTGCATTGCCAAATCTGTACAGTATAGAAATGAAAGAGATGGTGTCATTATTTAAAGGAAAGCCTTTTCTTTTTACTGTATGGGATGCTTTAAAGTTCAGGGATTTTGATAAACTATTGTTTCTATAAATTAATATCTTGCAAATTTATTATTTGAGGAGGAAGATTTGAAGGAGGAAGAAGTTTATTTAAAGAGAATCCAAAATGAGCTGTAAACCTCATCTTTGATTTAATGTGAAGTTCTTAATTGTGAATGAAATATCAAACTTCTGTTTTGAATAATTAAATGGTATCCAAGGCCTTGGGCAAAACATTGTAACCTTATGAAAGCACTACCTTGGATTCTACTGATGTCACATTATTTTATTGGCGAAATTCATATCATTATTCAAATAATCAAATTGGGGCCATACACTGAATTAGGAAATATTTACCAATTATTTTATTTTATTTTATTTATTTATTTATTTTTATTTTATTTTTTTTTTTGAGACAGAGTCTTGCTCTGTCGCCCAGGCTGGGGTGCAGTGGCTGGATCTCGGCTCACTGCAAGCTCCGCCTCCCGGGTTTAGACCATTCTCCTGCCTCAGCCTCCCGAGTAGCTGGGACTACAGGCGCCCGCCACCTCGCCCGGCTAGTTTTTTGTATTTTTTAGTAGAGACGGGGTTTCACCGTGTTAGCCAGGATGGTCTCGATCTCCTGACCTCGTGATCCGCCCGTCTCGGCCTCCCAAAGTGCTGGGATTACAGGCTTGAGCCACCGCGCCCGGCCTATTTTATTTATTTTTAAGAGACATGATCTCTGTCACCCAGGCTAGGGTACAGTAGTGCATTTACAGCTCATTGCAGCCTCTGCCTTCTAGACTGAAGCGATTCTCCTGCCTCAGGCTCCCGAGAGCTGGGACTACAGGCATGTGTTAGAACACTCAGCTAATATTTGCAAACAATTTTAGATGAATTTCAGCTCACTCACAAGAACATGTGAGTCAGACAATATAAAAAGTAGGCCCTTTGGAATAAATAAACTTTTAGTATTACCAAACAACTTTTCCTTTTCAACATCAATATTACACAAAGACCACTCACACACTTTTACTTGCAGGATGCAAACACAGACGATGTTGGGAATTCTTGTGAACATTTTTGGCCTTGAGGGCTGGGTAAGATTTGTAGTGTCAGGGACTCTGTGTTAGAGGACAATTTTCCCAAGTATGGAAATGAATGCTTGGCAGATGAATACAGCTTTTGTAACTTCCAAGTTGAGGGATATGTATTTTGGACAGCCAATGCACAAACCAATCAAATAGAACCCACAAAGATAAACCTAACTTTCTGAAGAATAAGTTCTGACAACATCCAGTGATTAAAGGGGGAAAATTCTTGATATTCAACTAAAAATTCAATCAAAAGATGTTACTATTTAAGGTAAAGGTCTTATACCCTGTGCTCACTCATTCAGGTAACCTGCTACAGAGGACAGAAAGATGAACGAAGGGCCCATCCTTGCTAAAGGTTACCAGAAAATTACAACTTTGTTACAGAGGTGATGCATGTGTGGTGAAGATGCTTGTTAAACTGTGCTCCAAGGACCAGCAGTACCCCATCACTCGGGGGCTTATTAGAGATGCTGAGTCCCAGGCCCTACCCCAGACCCAGTGAATCAGGATCAGCATTTTATCACGATGCCCTGGTCTTCACACTTAACGTGGAGAAGTGCTGATGTGGAACATGAGTTGTAGAACCCAATCCTTGTAGTTAGGATTTCAATCCTAACTCTTTTCTTTACTAATAGTGTGGCACAGGCAAGCAATTTAACTCCTCAATGCCTTAGTTTCTTCATTTGTTAAATGGAAATAATGGTAATTAGGACATCCAGAGGTTTTAAGACTTAAGTGAGTGAATACAGTAAAAGCTTCATGGCCAGGCATGGTGAATCACCCCTGTAATCTCAGTGCTTTGGGAGGCGGAAGTGGGAGGATTGCTTGAGCTGGGAGTTGAAGACCAGCTTGGGCAACATATTGAGACCCTGTCTTGATCAAAGAAAAATAAAATAAAGAGCTCAATATAGTGTCAGATATACAGTAAGCACTCAGTAACCGCTCATTATATTTATTTTTTCTTTACTTCTCTAACATTAAAAAAATCACTTTCAAATATTGCATTTATGAGATTATTATCACAAAATATTTCCTAATAAATGTATGAGATATTTACTTTTTCCTTTTATAGGTATTTTAAAGATAGAAAAGAAAAAATGTGTTATGATATTTCACTATGCATCTCTGCAATTACATTATTCGGTCTGTAAAACATTTAAAAAAATATTTTAAAAAATGTGCATAGAGGTCAGCCACGGGGGCTCACACCTGTAATCCCAGCACTTTGGGAGGCCGAGGCAGGTGGATTACCTGAGGTCAGGTGTTCAAGAAGAGCCTAGCCTGTCTCTACTAAAAAGATAAAAATTAGCCAGGTGTGGTGGTGAGTGCCTGCACTCCTGGCTACTCAGGAGGCTGAGGCAGGAGAATCGCTTGAACCCGGGAGGCAGAGGTTGCAGTGAGCTGAGATCTCGCCACTGCACTCCAGCCTGGGCGACAGAGCAAGACTTCGTCTCAAAAAATAAACAAACGAAAATTTACATAGGAAACGTGCTAGAAGGATATACATTAAAAATGTTAACAGTATTTGCAGAATTAGAGGGTTTTAAATTTTTATTTCTTTAGTTTACTATGTTTTAAAATTTTTCTACATGACTTTTTATTTAGAGGAATTAACTATGAATGTTATATCTCGTTAGGATTCAGTAAAACACTTATTCTACAACTTGACTAATCTACCACTCTGAATTTACAAAGACAAAATAAATCCAATAACAAATCTTTATTATTCCTTCACTTCCAACCATTATTCAGATAATATGTAACCTAATATATATTATACACATATGTATAATATAATCTGAATAATATATTTTTGCCTTATCTGAAATGAATATGTATTGTTCAAATCATGGGGGAAAATTCCACTTTCTTCTCTATTTGGTTTATAAATTACTCTAGGAAGATAATTTATAAGACTATTAAAAACCTGGTAATATTTTGCAGTCCAATGAAGTTTTTAATGTTCAAACAGAAATGACCTTTAGAAGCATCACATTAAAATGATGATACTAAAAAAGTCTTTGATGCTAAAATAGTGTCTCCAGTGCCTGCCATGTCCTAGATAGAATTTTCTTCAGAGAAAACCACAGTTACTTATTTTCAATGGCATCATTCAAACAAACTTACATTATTCCAAGACAAGAAAAAAGACACACTGGTGCTCAAAGTGTGAAATGACTTTTCTTTCCTAGCATTACATGTTAAGGGCAAATGATTTTTTTTTTCTTGAGTTGTAAAAATGAGGCCAGTTAAGAGTTTAAACATGTCAAAGGAAAAAAAATCGTATTTTCTCTGTTAGACCAATACAGAGTCTATGTGATTCAATGCCTCTAAAATTATTTCTAAAACTGAAAAATGTCCAAATACTGTCCAAGTTTAAACAATATTATACATTTCTAAAAATGCTTTCTGCTCACCTTTAAGAAAAGAACAACAAAAATAAGAGTGACCTGAAACTACTTCCGTAGTTTTGTACATTTTATTCTCCTGAAATACCTTTTTGATGGTGCAAAGATAAGGTTTTCAAAGGACATCAATTTGTAAAAAGAGTCCTACAATCTCAAAGGCCTTATGTCTCCCATTCTTTAGGGTGACATTTTCCCCTAGTCATTACAGAAATTGTCTCTCTGAAGCACCATTAGGAAAATGTTCCATTATGAGACCTTTAGCTCAATTACTATATCTAATCGGAGCCATACACTGAATTAGGAAATATTTACAAACAATTTTATCTCATTTTATTTTATTTTATTTTATTTTATTTTATTTTTAAGAGACATGGTGTCTGTCGCCCAGGCTAGGGTATAGCAGTGCATTCATAGTTCATTGCAGCCTCAGTCTCCTGGACTCAAGCAATTCCCCTGCCTCAGGCTCCTGAGTAGCTGGGATTACAGGCATGGGTCAGCACAGTCAGCTAATATTTGCAAACAATTTTAGATAAATTTCAGCTCACTCACAAGAACATGTATGTCAGACAACATAAAAAGTAGGCTGAAATATGGTAGTGTTGAAATGTTCTCTTGAAGCAAGTGCTTATTCCTTAGATACAATGGCTAACTAATAGGTTAAAGTTGATAATCTAAAAAGTATTTCCTCTAAATACCGAAAATACATGTAATTTCACTTGAAAATGCTTTCATTTAACCTCTATTTCTTACAGAATAAAATACATCCAGTTGAAAAAAGACATTACTGTTTTTTTGGTTTTTTTTTTAACTTTTATTTTAGGTTCGGGGTACACATGAGGGTTTGTTATATAGGTGTGTCATAAGGGTTTGGTATTCAGATAATTTTGCCACTCAGGTAATATGCATTGTACCTAATAGGTCCTGTTTTCTATTTAGAGAAGAATGCTATTAATGGTGATTTATTTATATCTATGTAAATTATCCTTACCTTTAATTATACTTTATTAAATATGCTATTAAGTAAAGCAGAAAAAGAGAAAAGAATTTGAGAACCTTTGGTGGATTTCCAAAGAGAGAAATTAATTTCATACTGATGTCCATATGAGTAAACTGAGAGACTCATAGAATAGCCTTAATCTTTTAAAGGTCATGGAAAAGAGAAAAAGCACTATTATCATTGAAGAAATATCAGAATGAAAGATGTAAGTATTGCCAAGTATTTAAATTCTTAATTAACTAATTAAGAATTAATTCAGAAAGGGAACTCATTCTTGTATTTATTTATAAAACAGCAAGCTACTTAGCATTGCTGGTTTCCCTAGAAGCAGAAGTGGACATGAGGATTCTTGAGCACATGAGTTACTGAGAGAATGGTCTCAGGAAAAAACTGCAGGGAGGTGAGGCAAACAGGTTAAGACAGGAAAGAAGATAAGTCGAAATGTGGCCTCAGGCAAACTCCAGTCTCAGGCTGATCCCACAGGGCGCTCGGGAGCATGAACTGCAACACAGAAGTTGCCCACCACAAGCAAGGAGCTGAGCTATTATTCTCCCAAGTGGGATTTATCCCAGAGATGCAAGGATGGTTCAAGATATGCAAATCAATCAATGTGATACATCATATCAGCAGAATGAAGGGAAAAAACCCATATGATCATTTCAATTGATGTTGAAAAAGCATTTGATAAAATTCAACATCCCTTCCGGTAAAACCGCTCAAAAAAACCCTACCTGGGTATAGAAGGAACATATATCAACACAATGAAAGCCATATATAACAATTCAACAGCTAGTATCAAACTGAATGAAGAAAAACTGAAAGCCTTTCCTCTGAGATCTGGAATAAGACAAGGATGCTCACTTTCACCACTGTTATTCAACATAGTACTGGAAATCCAAGCTAGAGCAATTAGACAAGAAAATGAAACAAGGGCATCCAAATTGGAAAAAGTCAAGTTATTCCTGTTTGCAGATGATATGATCTTATATTTGGAAAAACCGAATGACTCCACCAACAAGCTATTAGAACTGATGAACATTCAGTGAAGTTGTAGAATTAAAAATCAGTGTACAAAAATCAGTTTGCCTATATCAGAATATCAAATGCACCCCATAACATATATGCCAACTATGTACCCATAAATAAAATAAAATAAAATAAAATAAAATAAAATAAAATAAAATAGTGCAGCATTGCAAATATCCAATAATTGGGGGCTTAGTAATTAAATTATGGTAGAGCTATATGATAGAAGGCTATGAGTTATTAAAAGTCATGTCATAGAAGAATATTTAATGACATGGACATTGAGATACTTAATACTTTTATTTTCACTTACAACACAAACTGTGAATATTATCCCATTTTATGAAAGAGTAACAGTTGTGCATAAAAAGGCTAGATATGTATACACCCCACATTCACTGTGGCTATCTCTGAGTGGATGGGATATTTGAATTACAGTTGATTTCTTTGTTGTTTTCTTTTGTCATTTTTATGTTTTAAATTTTCTATGATAAATCTAGAATGCTTTTGAAATAAGAAAAGCATTACTTAATGAACAATATCAACTTTAATAGACTATTTAAATGAACTATTTAATGGATAACTATTATAGTTATTAAAACAATTTTCAAGGTTTTTTCCCCCAATACTGACAGTTCTCCATTTTCTTTTTTCTCGAGTTTTTCCTCTGAATAAAATATGAAAATAGCAAAATTTTATCACTTTTTAATATTAGTGTCACCTTTAATAATCAAGTTATAATTCACTTTTTTAAAAGCAAAAAGACTGCCAGTCTACATAGAAGCTTTATATTTTTAAACTTCATTTCTACTATTTTTAGATCCTTCCTTAATTATGCTTTGCATTGTGACATCTAATTTGGAATAATATATCAACTATTTGGAGGACATACATTATAATATGTAAATAAACCATCTAATAATGATAGTAGACTCTTCATGGCTCATACTATTTTCCAGGTATTGTGTTAAATGTTTTACGTATTATAAAAAATCAGAAAAGCACTTTGAAAATCCTGCATACTACATTAAAGACAAAGGGAAACCCTAAATGATTTGATGATTATCTTCTTTTTTAAGTGCCTTTATCACCTTTAATTGGCATGAAATCATGTAGAATGTTTCAATGGAAATAGCAAGATGTGTACAGTTTAATTTTATCACAAGATAAGATGCTCATGGTATCCACAGAACACCAAAAGAAAATGAAATATGAAAAATCTAAGTCAATCATCTAGATGTTCTGTGACATGATGCTGAACTCCATGAAAGTGTTCCAATGTTCTATTTCTTCTCCTGAGGTATGTGATATTACCTAGACAAAGCCAACAAGTAGGTGTGGAAATCATGCTTAATGCTGTATGTGAGATTAAAACACCCTCTCACCTCTTTCTTTACTTCTTCTTCATCTTCCAGTGTCAAAGCAGCCAATTGCTTAGCTCTCTGCTCCATCAGGTTCACATACCGGATTGGGTTTGATAAAGCTTCAATGACATCTAAATAGGGAAGAGACATTTTAGATCAAAGGTCCTGGAGGTATTGATTATCCATCATTCATCTACTTACTCATCTGTCTGACCATCAGTCCATGCATTCATTCATCACCCATCTACCCACCCATCCATCCATCCATCCACCCAGTCATTATCCATCTTCCATTCTTCCATCTACCCATACAACTATCTACTCCTCTAACCAACACTTTGAACATGGACAAGGGTTAGGACTCTGTTGAAACTTCAGGAAGAGACAAATTAAGAGTTTAGTTCTGAGAGTCAAACTGGACAGGCTTCAACTCAGGATCCTTCAATACTCTTGATTCTTTAGTTTCTTTTTGAGGGGCCTATCCATTCCAGCAATGGCCCACACAATTGTCCTATTTGGCTCAAATGATGTTTCATAAATGGAGACATTTCACATAAAAAGCCTGCTTTCTGGACTGTTGAGATAACCCAATGATTTGGCAATATAGTTATCATTTGAATGGCAGTGCCTAGCTGGAATGAGTTATGGCTGCCAGCTTTGGATGGACCATGTGCCACAAGCTTACCATGGTCTCCAGTACTCCCCAGTGTCTTACACCCAAGCTGCTTGGCACTATAAGCATTTATGTTTATGATTCTTGGTTAATTCCTTAAATTTAGGATATCACCCATGAAAAGAATCAGCATTCTAAAATTGGTGGAAGATAAATTCAGTGTACAGACCTAGACATCTGTTGTAATGGATAACATGAGTTGGTAAGTGCTGGGCCCATGAGAATAAGACTACCAGGGAATAAATATTCAAAAAACTGAGGTGTTGTGATTTTAATTAAAATACACTAAATTAAAATGTATTCACAATGGCTCAAGCAATTTACCTCTAAACACACATACGAAAGTAGGGGTGATTCTGAAGCCAGAATCTCCTGTTTTGTTTGGTTCAGTTTTCCTTCCACTAACCCAAAAATATATGGTGACCTAGACAGAAATGCCCCTTTGAGTAAAGGGGTATTTGAGTTAAGTTGTTTACCTGCATATGTGTCTGGCACATAGTCTTTCACTTCTATGTAGACAAAGACAGCAGGCAGCATCAGAGGCTGGTTCCTTTCATTCCTTAGACATATATAGTGATAGCCTGGAAGGTGAGAATAATGCTGTGTAGCACATATTTCCTTCCCAATGTTAGTTATAAGTATGCACATCTATGTGACGAAAGCATGTATTTCAGGTTACTTTAGATGAAAAACAGGTCACTTTTTTCATTTTAATAACAGTTATGAATGATAAGGTATTATTTTTCTCATCAGAAAAGAAAACATTCATTGTGATTTTTTCCTTTCCAACCATATGTTTTTTTTCCCTACAAAAGAGAATTCAAAATCATATGTCATAGACTGAATTATTGATCCAAACTTGTCCCAATAATAGAATTATACTTGACATCACTTCTTTTTTTTTTAATTGTTATTACTATTTTTTGTAGAGACAGGGTCTCACTCTGTTGCCCAGGCTGGTTTCAAACTTCTGGCTTCAAGAGATCCTCCTGCCTCAGCCTCCCAAAGTGCTGAGACTATGGGGGTGAGCTGCCATGCTCAGCTTTGACGTGATTTCTTGACTTGTGCTTAAGCTCTGCTTTGGTCAACAGTATATTAGTATTTTGGTGTAAGCACAGGCTTAAAATGCTCATGCAGAATTAGACTGGCCCTCTGTATTCCAATGGTCTGCCAAGAGAAGTCCATATTGTGGAAGGAACTGCCACTTCAGCCTGGGCCCCAGAGTGAGCACGTGTGGGACAGACATAGACCCAACCCAGAACCTGAAGCACAGCTATGCTGCTGAGCCCAGGCTAGATCAGCCAAACCTGGCCAACCCACAGACCTATGAGCATGAAGATAAATACTTGCATATAAGTTTTCAGATTGTTTGTTACACATAATTATTGTTGAAAGAGTTGACTAATATGTTAATACTACAACATGCCACAAAAACATGTAACTAAATCTCATAGCTCTTGTTACGTAACAAAATTACAAAGCAGAAAATAGTTTCCTAAATCATTTTCTAGTAATATTTTAAGCAGTGATGATTTTCTTTGCAACTTTGATTAAAAGTTTCTCAGCACACTATCCATACCTGGCCGAATGGCTTGCACTGGCAAGATACGGTGGCCAATGAATTTACCTCCTTCTTCATAAACTGCTATTCTCAAACAGGCCAGAGTAGGAAGAACCACCTACAAAGGACATTAAGGACACATCTGGTTATACGAATGAACAATTCCAAGAAATAATTAGAAAGGTATTATTCAATCAGGACCAGCTTTTCTTTTCTTTTTTCTGTCTTTCTTTTTTTTTTGAGACAGAGTCTTGCTCTGTCACCCAGGCTGAAGTGCAGTGGCATGATCTTGGCTCACCGCAACCTCCGCCTCCCAGGTTCAAGCAATTCTCCTGTCTCAGCCTTCTGAATAGCTGGTACTATACAGGTGCACGCCTCCACGCCTGGCTAATTTTTGTATTTTTTTTTAGTAGAGACAGCATTTCACCACATTGATCAGGCTGGTCTCGAACTCCTGACCTCAGGATATCCACCGCCTTGGCCTCCCAAAGTGCTGGGATTACAGGCGTGAGCCACTGCGCCTAGCCAGGACCACCTTTTCAGATCCAAGTAGAAGTTTCTACTTAGCTACTTTAGACAAAAAGTTGAGATGTTGCCTTATAAATTTCATTGTCAGAGGAGAAGACATGGGTTGTCAGAGATAGGGCTTCATCTGTATTTTATCACCTTGCCTAAATGAGGCATTTGTTAAAAAAAAATAGGCTGTTTTATTTTTAGATGAACATTCTCAATGTGGAAATGACAAAAGTTCTATCTTTAAACAAAAAGAGTTCAGTGGTCTTATCAACATGTGAATATTTCATTTATGTTTTCAAAGCAAATTACTTTTGCATCTTCAAAGTGACAGCAGAAAAAAGTGAAAACAACCACCACCGAAAAACAAGAATAACTTTCAGGATAACTTTCAAAGTACAATTGCTTTATAAATTTGTAAATTCCCATAGTAAGCAATGAGCAACTACTCACTTCTTTCCTCAGTGTGAAACATCTAAAATATGCAGTTATATCTCATGTCAAGAACATGAAGTCAACTATCTCTTTAAAAATGTATTGTTTACAAAACCAGGAAACTCACATTTATTGAATATTTTCATTGTGCTAGATATTTCTTAAGCGTGGTTAGTGTATTTACTTATGGAATATTCATAATAACCCTAAGAAGTAAACATTATAGTAAACATTATTATTAAACTCAGTTAACATATGGAAAAATCTCAGAGCACAGAGAGTTTCCATATAGCTATTCTCCTTGCAGAAGACTGGCTTTGTAGGTATTTTGGCCAGAAAAAAAGCAAAGAGTAGGGTAAAAATTCTACTTCCCACTGAACTTACTTTCTTCCTTTACATGATAAGCATGTGTGAAGAAGATTTGCTTTTTGGTGAAGAAAGAGACGGGCCCAGTTGAGTGTGAAAGGTTTCAATTTTATTAGATGGAACCCAGACAAGATTGAACGACCAGCTCTCAGAGGCTAGAGATTTTGCGGAATTTAAATAATATTCCTTTTAAAGGAAGTATGAATTTTCTTTCTCTCAGCCACTATATTATTCCCTACTTCCACTCTACTTCATTTGAGTTATAATTAAAAAGTATCATTTATCACTTGTACTATCAGATGATAGGAGTTAAATGTATATGTTTTTATGGCTGTCCATTTGAGGCATACTAGAATGAATTGATTTACAATACAATTCTGAAAATCCAAACAAGTGATTAACAGAATTCTTGAAGAGTTTTCAGAATGGCTTTCAAAGGGTAATTGCTTTATAAATGTGTAAATTTCCAAATTAAACAATAAGTAATTCACCATTTCATTATTTTCTCAGTGTAAAACACCTGAAAATGCAGTTATAACTCATATCAAGAACTTGTGACCAACCTTTTTGAACACAATAGGTTCTTCTTCCCAGACAGGATTCACAGCATTTCCTTGGGATGTCTTGGTCTTAAATGCCTTCCTCCTTGTATCCACAGGCAAACCAAACATATCCACTTCCACGTAAGTCCCGACTTTCTTATCAGAAAGAAACTGACCTGATATAATCTAGAAAATAAATCAATCAATCCATAAGGAGTTTTGATACGTAAATAACACAGACATAAGAGAATACTTTAAAGAGCCACAAATGCTGCTGGCGAATGTTGACTTATAAGCAAAATGGAATAGAAGCAAAAGTAGAAATATGATTTCCCTTTCACTTAACGGGTTGTGATATGGTTTGGTTCTGTGTCCTCACCCAAATCTCATGTTAAATTGTAATCCCCACACGTTTAGGGAGGGAACTGGTGTGAGGTGATTGGATTATGGGAGTGGTTTCTCTCATGCTGTTCTCATGATAGTGAGTTCTCACAAGATCTGATGGTTTAAAAGTGTGTGGCAGTTCTCCCTTCGCTCTCTCTCTCCTTCCTTCGTGTGACATGTGCTTTGCTTCCCCTTCACTTTCCACCATAATTGTAAGTTTCATGAGGCCTCCTCAGGCATGCAGAACTGTGAGTCAATTAAACCTCTTTTCTTTATAAATTGCTCAGTCTCAGGTAGTTCTTTATAACACTGTGAAAATGAACTAATACAGATTGGTAGAGGGATATTGAAAATGGTAAGGTTAGAAGTAGTCAATTAATAAGACAAAGTATTGTAGGAGGAATAAATGAACAAGTATTCACTTTAAACCATCAAGATCAGTTTATTGGTACCCCTAATCTCACATGGTGTCACCATCTACAGTTAGGTATTCTTTGTCTAGCTACAGAACTAATTGATATTATAGACTTAAAAGAGATTTTTAATATTACATATTTATAAATGTCTTCCAGGTCTGCCTCTATTTCTGTCCAAATTTTCAAAACCTGAGGTATCCATTAGCTGTCATAAAGGTTAATGGAGGCAAACAAGATGTGCTTCTGCTGTATACTAGGAAGGTGAACAGCAGGAAGCAAGTGCCGACAGAGCAAACCTGGTGAATCCGGGTTAGGTGGTTACAAGAAAGTTGCCTACTGGTCAAGAACTTTCTGAGCTCAAGATTGTGAAAAGGAAACAGCATTACGGCTGGGCTCACAATCTGAGCTCAAGATTGTGAAAGGGGACAGAATTATGGCCGGGCCAGAAATCAGACAAAATGGTGGCGTGAGAATAGCCATCAAAGGTTGAGTAAAGTCAAAGTCAGTTACATGCTGATGTGGTCAGAAATTCTGAGTAATGTGAGAGAAAGTCATCAGGAAGGCTCTCTGAATTTATCCTGGGACAACTCATTTCCCCTGTATGTTCTCTTTGGCTTGAGTGCATGGGACCTGCTAGCAACAATCTCTTTGTTTAACTTGAGGTTCTTCGTGAGAACCATGTCTATAAAATGAGCAGACATTTCAAAACATGTTTAAAACTTCTAAGTTATAGAAGTCCTACTTGGAATTCAGATGCACAGATTTTGTGTGTTTAAGATGTTTGACCAAAGTAGAGTCCTATACTAAATTCATGACACTAAACCACAATGTTCTCATCAGTAAAATAGGATGGTACAACATTGTGTAAGCTCATAAGTCCATTCTGACATTATAAAATCTATGCCAGAAAATGAAAACAAAGGCATAATTGGAAAGTTATGATCTGCATCTTGGCTCTAGCTATAATGTGAAAGGTAGGGCTCTACTGCAGTGAGGACTGTCCATTCTGGGGAGACTGACAGCTCTGGAACAGCATCTCTGGACAGGAGCAGCAGGTTACACTTGTCTGGGGCTCAGTTATTTCCCCTTCACAACTCAACATACTTTCCTGCCTCTGTGTCATTGTTTTATAATTGCTTACTGTTACAGTAGAATTTTCAAGACAAAAAAAAGCAAACAAATACATTCAAAACAAGACGAATCTACAAACAAGACAAAAATGTTATTAATTCAACCAAACTGTAACAATTGAAAACGATTCTAAAAGCAGCATTCTATCAGTACATGAAGCTTATGAGTTTATCTTAATCATACCTGACAGAAATTAAACAGCCTTTTCTGAAAACAGTTTCCTAAAATAAACTCTAATTCTGCCAACTTGAACTCTTTATATATGTGGCTTGAAGTAATTTCAAAAGATATAATTATGAGACACTTCATTGAAATTTTATTCTTTAAACCCTTGATATAAAGTGACAAAAGTTTTAAGGTAAAAATGTGTTCAACTGCTTAGGGTAGAAAGAAATTAGTGAAGCTGTTATAGAAAGTTTTTTACATAGTTTTTCAAATGCCTTTGTTTAAGGTTAATCAAAAAATTGCATTTATGTCCATTAAAAAAATTTCTTAGTTCTATAGTTATTCAGTTAAACAGAAAACAGATAATATTTTTGAAAAGCTTTAACAATGAAGAATCCATGTAAAAATGTATTCTAAAAAATTGATTTTCCTTTCACAGTATTAAAAATATTTTCTGATTGCTAAAAAATTATATCTGCTATAAAATCAATTTCAAAGAATAAAAAATCATTTGGAATTATTTAGGGTCAGATATACATATGTATGTATATATATGATTTTATATATTTATGATATATGTATATGTATATATATCAATATATACATAAATATTTAATAAAGCAACTCTTTTATTTAAAGATCATTAACATGTGTTTTAAAATCTCTGAATGCTCTGGAAGATTTTAAAAAACCATTTAAAGTAACTTGAAAGCTTTTGTTTAATATTTGATAATTTATTGAGGGAATGTTCTTTCTCTAATTTTGCTAAGAACCAAAGCGGGGGAAAAAAAGACCAGAAAATCTCTCCAATATGGGCCACTAATTATCATGTAAATTTCACAGTAGGATAGTTACACCAAAAAAGAGAATTGGTTATGACGAGTCTCTCTAACTTATTTTATTGATTTAGAGTCCGATTTTTATCATTAAGAATGAGATTCAGTCCCTTTATCTTATCCATGTGGCCTACGAAAACTTTTAATGTGTATTTGATCTTTAGAGAAAAAAAATGTAGGAAGAAAGTAGAATCTTTGCTAGTTACTAAATTTGTAATGACTAAGCCACTTCTTTATGCAATGTAAATTCAACACTATTGTTAGGAACGCTTTTGTGATGGGGAATACATACCTTAACAGACAAAGTGTTTGCCACTATCCCATCTACGATGCCTTCAGTAAATGGATCAAAATGCTTGTCAGGCCTCCTCATGAACTCTGGCTTCAATCGATAGCCACTCTTTCCGTTGTATTCATACATCCCCATATTTATTTGCATAGCCAGGTCTGAGTATCAAAAACACAAGTCTTATTGTGAATTTATCTATATTTGGGATAAGAAAGTAAGATTGTAAAGTTAAGTTTATCACGGTCTACTTTTATGACTGTACTCCTTTAGAAGAGAGTTAGTTATTATAGAAATGTAGAAAACACAGATAAGAAAAAAAATTTACCTGTAATCCCCAAATCCAGAAATAATCACTGCCAACAGGGGGGTATACAGTCTGCTTTTCCACTTCAAATATATTTTGACATACAGTATGTTGATTTCATTTGATATTTATCTGCCTTAATTATAACAGCTTTCTCAAATTCCTTTGATTAAATATATTAGAATAATATATTTAGATATTATATTATGTATTAAATATTATATTAATATATAATAGAATATATTATATTGTAATATATAATAGAATATATTATATTGTAATATTTAATATACATATATAATGTATCTAGTATCTATATATAATTATATATAGTATATATAAAATATCTAATATATAATTATATATAGTATATATAAAATATCTAATATAATAGATCTAATATATTAGATATATTATTCTATTATTATATATTATATGTCTATATTATATATTATATATCTATATTATATATTATACCTATATACTATAGATAATATATATTAGAATAATATAATTTATTCTAATATATTTATTAATAATTATTCTATAATATATATCATAATATAATAATTATATTCTAATACATTTAATATATAATATATTAAATATAGTATTCTAATATTTAAAGCATATATTAGAATATAATGTATTTAATCAGTCCCCTTTTGGGCACATTTATGTTTTTTCTAAGTTTTCACCCTTATGATGTTTTGATAAACATCACTGTGGTGAAATCTTTGAAGCCATCATCAGTGATTTTCTTATAAGTGGAATTTCTGGGACAAATGATGTCCACATTGGAAAAGCTTTCTTTGATGCCTTGCTAAAATGCCCTTCCAAAAGCTTAAACCAGCTTATACTGCTAAGCCATGTTTTTGAGAATGGACTTCTCCATACCTCATTAAAAGAGGATTCCGTCATTCCTTTTCTTGGTTTTTAATTTGTACATAAAATTACTTTTTAAAAATTTGCACTTCTGTGATTACTTACAATGAATATCTAATTATGCATAGACTCTTCCAGCAATCAAAGGTTACTGGTCAAAATTTTCCTCAGACTCAGTGCATCAAATGAACGTTCACACATATTGCAATTGATAGGGTGAAAAAATACATATTAAAGTTGTAAAGAATCTGGGAAGTTGTCAACTGTTCCAGGTTATCTGTGTCACAACTCATCTCTATGTGGATAATAAGGAGGTGATGATAGAATTATTCTAAAGTTTCATGTAACAAATCATTTTTAGAGCAGAAAAAAAAGTGAAATTTTCTCTTACTAAACTATTGTTTTATAAACATAACTATGATGCCAAAATTGGACAAAATTTCAAGAAAAATAATGGATTTATGACACTTGAAAAAATTAGCTTCAAAAGCCTGAAAATTACATTAGCAAGTCATATATTCTAAAAATAATACACAACAAATAAGTAGAGCCTACCTTGGGAACAAAAGGATAATTATATAATAGGAAATGAGATCTATTAAGATAACTTATCACATTTATGTCTGAAAGATGAACATTTGAGCATCCCAATGGATGTCCAAGAGACATTTAATAACATTCAATACAAACTTCTAAAACATTATTCGAATAGGACCCGTGTCCTTTAGTATGTTAAAGAATATCTGACTCAAAGACACAGCCAATATCTGACTTGATGATATCACAACACTGAAATTTATATTAGGATCAGGATGAAGAGAAAGATGCCCACTCTTCACTTAGATAGAAGATGTAAGACCTGGTGTTTGATAGACAAGGAGGTGACTATAGTTAACATTAATAGTTTGTACATTTGAAAATAGCTAGAAGAGAACAATTTGATTGTTTCTAATGTAAAGATAAATATTTCAGGTGATGGATATCCCAGTTACTCTGCTTTTATTATATAAATGTATCAAATTATCATACGTACTGTAAACATTTGTACAGCTATTATGTATCAATAAAAAAAATAATTGATTTTAAAAAGCCATAAATATCTAGCAAATTGCTCTTAATTGTGACTTAGAGCTTGATACTTAATAAAAGGCATAATGTTGAACTTCCTACTGAAAAAAAAGGAAGATGCCCACTCGGAACCCTCATTTAATACCTTAGAATGGTCAGGCCAAAGCAATAAATAAGGCAGGCGGAGAAATGAGATATGATTAAATTACTGTCTTTGTGTGTCTAAAAATTCCAATAGAATGTACTGCAAAAAAATAGGCTATTATAAGAATTTAGGAAGATGATCATTTGTAAAATATAATAATTTATAAAATAAATAAACATACAAATATAAATATCCAGAAACAATCTGTTAAAAATATAATATAAATAAAAAGAAAGAGCCAATCTAAGAAAACTAGACCTCTGATGAAGACAAGTGATTTTGCTGAGGGACTAAACACAAAAAATTTTAAAGTAAAGAGAAAAGCATATTTCCTGTGACAGAAAGAGTAAAAATTAAAAAGGTGTCAGCTTTTGTCAGATAAATTTATAAATTTAATGTGATTTAAAAAATAGTTTTCTTTTTTTTAGTGGTCAAAGTAAACACAACACAGTTAGATTAAGTTTATTTGAAATAAGAATTCCACTGGCAATGGCAAAAAAGGAATTGAAAATTAATGGTAGTAAAGGAGAATCACCACTTCCAGGTATTAATCCATATTATAAAATACAGTAAAAAACAGTGAGTTATTGCATCCCGGAAGGCAGACAAATTTATTAATGGAAAAGATATAAAGTGAAAAAAATGGGTCTGAATTAATAACCACAACGAAAAAGGCTGCATCTATTAACTTGTAATTCCAGTTCAGTGGGATGACTGTTTAGGATGAAAAAAAGGATTGATCTCACTTAGACTATGGACCAAAATTAAATTCTGATGGATGAAAAGGCTAAATAAAAAAGAAACCATGGGAAAAATGGGAGCATAAGGCTCTCATCCTGGGGTGAGAAGGCTGTAATCACACACGTAAACCAAGAACTTTAATTAAACATTAATCAGCCCGACCTGATCCGATGAATTTGTCTGGTTCACAAAAGACATTATACCCTTTAAATAAAAAAGTGCTGTTATAAATCAACAAGAAAATTGATGATAGTCCTGAATATGTAATTCATAAAAGCAGAAATACAAAAATCAAGGAACATATTTTTAAAAGTTCAATTTCAATAATGATTCAAGAAATGAATTTAAAATAACAGTGGAATAACAGATTTTTGTCTGAAGTTTAATTACTATTATTATTATTTAATGATAATACTTAATCACCAAGATTGCAAATAAGAGGCCACGTCATATTAAACTTTGCCAACAGCGGAGTAATGTAGCGCAACATTTTTTACAGACAATTTGGCAATATTCATAAAGGTAATTAAAACCTTCACGTTTTTTAACACTAGTAATTCTGTTTTTAAAATCTTTTCCAAAAGAAATTTAGGGAATAGAAATAAGTTTTTAGTGAATTGTGAAATACGCTTAGTAAGAAGTTATTGAAATTCATGTCTGTGTATGGCCCTTAAGTGAGTGTATGTTTATATATGTATATACGAATTATATATATGTATTTATTTTAAATGAGGAGTTACATAAAAAAGCATTTATATGTAGACAAAAAAGACATAGATTACAAAGCTAAAAGTCAACACTGTGGAATCTCTGAGTTGGTAGCATTCCTGGCAGTTCATTTTTAAAATACTTACTGAATTTTCCATTATTTTCAAAATAAATATGTATTATTTTTAAAAGTATAAAAATTTTTGTTTGAAAAATAATGCAAAACCTGCAGAAATAAAGATCCATTTACAGAATAATTGAATAAAATGTCTTGATTTTCAAAATTCACTTTTTTTTATGCATGGATATTCCCTTCATTGAAATTTGCTTTTATTATTTTTTTCAATCAAGTCTGGCAATTTTCTCTCTCCCAATTATGTAAGAATGGTTTTTGGACACTTGGCAATGTGACTTTATAGCAGAATGGGAACAAGCATGTACTTACCCATTGTCTGGAAATTAAGTGCCACCATCTGACAACCCGCATTCCAGAAGAGCTGAGGCATATAGTTGGATGAATCCACACGTGTTCCTTTTGGATATATCCTGCTAAGCTGCATTTTGTTATATCTGGACCATCATGTTAAGTAGTGAATACAATTATAAAAATATTTAGTCAGCAATACTAACTAAGAAGCTATCTTCCATCTTTCTCCATTTGGAAAATGAAGTAAATATTGATGATCTCATTGGGCTACTTTGGGATATTTAGTGCTAATTTTATGAAAGAAATTAAATACCCTGTTTCATTTTAATTTAGTTCATGCATAATAGCAAAAATTTTTGTTGTCAGTAATATCAAATATGCAAAAAGCTTTCTAAACCAACATAATAAGTATGCTCTTATCACATAGGCATAGCATCACCTTTGCAGAGCCCCGTGGGTAAAAGTCAATGAGGTAGCAAAAAGTGGCTGAGGCAAAGTCAATGTGATTTTGTGGAGAGTATTAAGGATGGACTTAATGACTAAGGACACACAAGGAGGCTGGAATGTGTTAAATCATTTGAAAGAATGATATTGTGTTTGGCAGAAGTAGATAATATGCACTGTATAGCTATTTTTGAAATGCTGTCTGCTCATTTTATTAATTTTCTCTGGGAATGCTATTTGCCAAGACTGTGGTACTCTTTATAATTGATAATAAGGTCAATGTAGCATGGAAGTTTCTGATCTTGCTTCATATTTTGGTTCCTATCATCATCAGTTTTCCATCCTAAGAATCTTGTAGTTGTTGGACCATGCTATGTCTTTAAAACATGACTGACTAATTCCTATCACCAAGTTAGGTGAAGGTTGGTTAGGATTCTGAGCTAGGCAAAATGAAATTGAACCTCAACTCTCAACCTTGCTAGCTGAATAACCTTGGACAAGTTATTTTGTCTTTCTGTGCCTCAGTTTCCTCATCTATAAAATAGATTAAACAATTTCTACATCATAGGACTACTGTGAGAATTGAATGAGCTAAGACAAGGTCTATCACACAGTCAATAATGAATACTAACAATGATAATTTTCTAGCAGGACTTTATTTATGGAGTCAACATTTATTTCTTCTTCCATTGATGAATTTTAAAGGTAACTTTATTCTAGGACTTACTACATGAAATTGAGCACTTTGTGATATTTAGTGTTAATTTTATGAAAGAAATTTAATAGCCTGCTTCACTTTATTTTAGTTCATGGACAATAGCAAAAATTTTTGTTGTCAGTAATATCAATAAATCCATTCTTAGTAATGTATATTTATATTTACAATGTCATCATCATCATCTTCACTATTTGGACATATGGTACATATAAGTATGTGCAATGCCAAGTCAGGCATATATTTCTTTACATATATCTTACATATGTGTAAAGTATGCATACTCATGTTACATATGTTGTACCTAATCCAAAGAGCAAACCATAAAGATAGTATCATTACTTCTGTTTTATAGACAAGGAAAGTCTCGATTAAGCAAATTGCCAAAAGACACAGAGCTTGGTGGTGTGAAGGCAACCTTGAAATCTAGGCTTCCTTTATTCCAAGACCAGTTTTTTATTCCATAGGCCAGACTACCCCGCCCAGCATTGTATATGATACCTGAAACTATTTATCCGCCCCAGGCTATATATTTAAGCCATTTTATGCATCTTTCTCCTTATTAAAAAAACAAATGAACAAATAGCACAAGACTTCAGCAGTGTTCATTCTGCAGCCATTCGTCAAATCAAGGATACTCTACAAATTCCACCGGAGACTTGGTGAGTTGTTCAAGTCCTTTGGTTTCCACGAAGGAAGACATTTCAAAACTTTTATTTCTTTCTGAGTTAAGCAACAACAAAACAAAAAAAGGGAAGATGAGAAATACAATTCATTGTTATAAATTATAACTTATAAAAGAAATGGGTAAATGTTCAGTGAAGTTGAGAGCAAACAAACCTCAATGCAACTTTAATATTTAATTTTTTTTTCTAGTGCACTATTTACCTGTAACAAAAGCTGAGTCTTGTTAGTTGTCTTTTCTAATATTTGCTACTTGGGTCAGAGCTACTTATGCTTTTGTAATTTAGGGACATAAATGAATTTTAGATAAGTATAGTGTGGCAATAAAAAAATTTGTCAAAAGAGCAGGGACCCTGTGGGAATCTTTTGTTCTAAATTCACCCAGATTTTGTATATACAAAAACGTATATACAAACTGATAAGGGCCAATGTGGGGTTTAACAAAAGAGACCATGGGAATGTTTGTGCTAGGTGCTATCTCTCTCATACCCACATTGTCACCTCATCAGTTTGTATATACTTTTTTGTTCAAATAACTAATATGACAGAATTATGGTCTTTGAAAACAGAAAGATCCTTGGAAATTTTCCAGTCTCATGGCTTCATTTTCATATTAGATACATGATATGGTTTGGCTGTGTCCCCACCCAAAATCTCATCTTGAATTGTAATACCCACAGTGTCAAGAGGGGGTTACCAGGTGGGGGTAATTGAATTATGGGCATGGTTCCCTCATGTTGTTCTCATGATAATGCATTACTCTCATGAGAGCTGATGGTTTTATAAGCATCTGGCATTTCCCTTGTCTGTTCTCATTCTCTCTCCTGCTGCCCTGTGAAGAGTCGCCTTCCACCATGATTGTTAAGTTTCCTGAGGTCTCCCCAGCCATGCAGAACTGTGAGTCAATTAAACCTCTTTTCTTTACAAATTACCCAGTCTCAGATATTTCTTCATAGCAGCACGAGAACCGACTAACACAGTATGAAACAAAATGGAGACCAGAGAGGAGGATGTGCTAAACACAAGAGAAACATTTTGAAAGTGAAATTCAAGCCTCCAATTAAAGTGAGAGAAACAAAACAAAGTTATCCTAGTTTAGAAAGACCAAGAGTCACTTTCTACCCTCGTCCCCACTAAAAAACAACTATTATGAGCAGTATTTTAGATAAGTATCGCACAGGGTGGTTATACAGCTCCAAATTTTTTAAACTGACTTATCTTTGAGATATTTTCCCTCTTTGACCTCTCTTTCAAAATTAAAACCTCGTTTTTCTTAATGATTTCCAGGCTTCTTTATCCATCTTCTCATCTTCTCCAATCCACTCTGAGGCAAACCTTGGCTTGTCTTATTTTGGTCCATCATAAATCTATTTTTATATGACTTATTAAATTAAGCATAACTATTAATTAAAATTAAGTCAACATTAGTAGGTACTTGGTAAAATATGTTGAATATTCTTTTTTTAAGATTATAAAATCATATTAAACACATGGAGAAAAGTGCTTGTTTGTGAGTCTAGCTGGTGCTGTTGTTTCCAGGTTCTGACGAATCTAAATATATCGGCTCTTTCTCACACTTGGCTACTTATCTTGGAACTTTAACTAATGAGTTAGAGAAACTCATTTTGCAGTCAATGAAATTACAGTGGTATAAAAATAACTATGCAAGGATGTTTCAAATAAAACAACTTGTAGGAAATATCAGAAATTAGGACGTCGAATTAAATGTTGAGAAATCATTATATATAAACTCTTGGAAGTTGAATTCTTTGTTGTAGAGATCTAGATTCCATATACCACTAAGTGAAGACTTTTTGTAAAATTATACAAATATAAACAAGTGTGTTTTGTAGAGGCTTGGATTTTAATACAGCTGCAAAGCCATCCTTGATTAGAAGCTAGTACATTTAGGCAACATTTCTGTTTTTAGTGTACACCCTTATAAGCAGCTAGTAAGTTTCAAGGATTCCCTTAATCTGATAACATGTTACACTTCATGCAAATACAAGGGGCATTTTCATAAAAGAACCCTTTTTTCTGGGTAAAGATGATATTTTTATTTGCATAAGTATGGATGTATAGTTGAATAAAGGGAAAACACAAAGTGATGTGAATTAATGCGTTTTATTCTAAACATACAAAATGTGCTGGACAAATGGAATATAGATAAATTGGTTCTATTTCTAATTATCAGGGTTCATCAAGTCTCTGCCTGCTTCCCTTCTGGGAAATAGTTTATTTCAACATTATCACTTATGTAATAGATGGATGTCACTGTGCGTTGCGAACAAAAAGCAAAGTACAATTCCCAATTGTACTTTCTCATATGGTTATTTTTATATATTACAATACATGTATATTTATTATATATATGTGTAAAGGTAACAAGACAGTCAAAATGTACATATATTTAAAAATATATTCAAAAGTATAAATAGCTCTATTAAGGATAACATTCTTTGGTCCCATTACTCTGCATTTAAAATATAATCATTATATGCTACAAGAGGGGTTTCTCTCCAGGGAAAACTTACTTTTTGAAATTTCAAATGACTCAAACTTGACCGGCTGAATGTAGTTCACCAGGTTAGACATTTCCTCTGTGGCCATAGCCTCACTTCCAGCGGTCCCCTGGAAGTAGGAATAAAACAGAAGACATTGCCAGAGTCAGCATTATATTATCAGTTATTTTCCTAGGAAAATGACAACATGACTCAAGCATGCAGATAATCATCCCTCCCTTTCTGAAAATTACAAAAAGAAAAATCATTACAGGAGAAAGGCAACAGCAACACCTCATTTGATAAAAGGGAGGGAGGAAGGGAGGTGGGAGGTTGAATGGCGGCTGGCAGCACGGCCCCAGCAGAATCACTCCGTACCCCCTGCCCCCTCCTAGAAATGCCTGATCTTAGCTCCTCTGCAGGCCTCAGGCTCAGATCCTGCATTTTACTGAGGTGACTGGAATGCCCATCAAAGTTTGAGAAGTACTGAGCTATAGCTCATCTTCTATTGCAGGGGGTCCATAGGTGTTGTCTAAGGTTAGTAATTTTTTTTTCTTAACTTATTTTAAGTTCAGGGGTACATGTGCAGGGTTTTTATATATATATATAGGTAAACTCATGTCACAGGGGTTTGTTGTCCAGATTATTTTGTAACCCAGGTATTAAGCCTGGCGTCCATTAGCTATTTTTCCTGATGTTCTCCCTCCTCCCACCTCCACCCTCAGTTAGGCCCCATGTCTGTGGTTCCCCTCTATGTGTCCATGTGTTCTCATCAGATTAGTAAATTAAGAATTCACTGCAATAAGAAAATTATTAGGCAGGTGACCACCAAATGAACTGAAAATTGTTAATAATAATAAAAAAGGTTGCTTTGTGAAAATGGGCAGGGGTGGGTAAACAACTCCTGCTTTTCTTCATCAACACTCCTCCCTCCCTGCCTTCTTGGTTCCTGGTGTGTCTTAGACAAGCAGGGTAGTATAGTGCAAGGATTAATGGCTCGGGTTCCAGAGCTAGCCTGCCTGATTTTGAATACCAAGTCCACTAGTTAGAAACCGGGCAACCTGGAGCAACTTACTTAACTGCCCTGTGCCTCAGTTGACTCATTTGTAAAATCAGGATAAAATCAATTCCTACAGCATATAGTGGTTTTTGATTAAAAAATAAGTTAATTTATGTGAAGGAGCTTAGACCAGTACCTGGCAAGTAGTACAATCTTACGCTGCTTTTGCTATTATTAGATATGGCATATTACTTTGCTAGAGTTTTTAATGAAAAAGAAAACCAATAATACAGTGTTGGCACAAGTTGGCCCTCTGTAGAGTGATCTCACATTTTCTCACACTTTTAGAAGAGAGGATGCATGGAGATGAGTGTCTTATAAAAATTCTGGGAGTAATATTTAGGTCAAATGTTAACTGGGAAACATTCATTTGCAAATGGACTATCCAATTAGCAAGAGAGTTTAAAAATTATTTAGAATCACTGATCAGAAATTATACACAATTAAAATCATGCTCAGGAACATATACTTTGCCAGACACGGTAAGTTGTTTTCTTCCTGGAAATTAAAAATTGAAATTTAGTGGGGGAATATAATTAAACAAACTTTAGACATTAAAAAATAATTCTAAGAGGAAGGACATGAAATAAGAGCAGCTTATTGTTTGTTTCATTTTCACTAAATTGTAAAGCTACAAGTGCTGAGACAGAACATATCTAACAAATTTGAAAGCAGATTCAATATAAACTTAAAAATATGTATTTTTAAAGAGAGACAGTGTCTTGCTCTGTTATCTAAGCTGGAGCACAGTGGTGTGATCATAGCTCACTGCAGCCTCAAATTTTTGGACTCAAGCCATCCTCCTCCCTCAGCCTCCCTAGTAGCTGGAACTACAGGTGTACACCACTGCACCTGGATGTGTTTTATCTTTCATTTTAACTTGTTTTTAAAGGTATGAGGTCTCACTCTGTTTCCGAGATCGTTTCAGTATAAACTTTTGCTAAGACAAAATTCTAAAATTCCAAAATTCCGATTGACCTGCTTCTGATTCTCTTCTAGGTTCTGTGCACTTAATATTTCTGAGCTAATCAAGTTACTCGGGATGCCTAAGTTTATATAAATAGGTAGCTCTAGTGTTCCAAAATTACAACAATGCAATGAATGTCACAGTTCTGAGCATTTTTCTAAACCGCATATCTTCTCTGGTCTTTGGAACATTTCATAAGCCATTTAACTGCATCAAAAATTGAAGCTGGTCATTGGAAGGCACAAATTTACTTTTTGCCACTAGATGGCAGAAAGTGACCATGAGACAGATCCAGGAGGGTACAGGTTGGTGGAATGCCTTTGGGACCAGAAACCCTAAGTACCCACCTCATCCATTGAAGATTTTTTACAGTCATCATCATCATCATCGTCGTCACTTTCCGTATCAGCTTCTCCTGTCAAATTTTAATAACAGATCATGATGTCAACATTTCAACATTTAGCTTTAAAGCACTTGTAACACATATTTTATCAAAAATTAATTACAGATTTCCTTGGAAGTTGGGCTTTCTGTTGGTTTTAAAATTATTTTTTTCAGGGATTTAAACTTCATTCATTATAGGAAATTACACTGACCTTTTAAATATAGATTTTTTTCCTAAACTGGATTTGTTCATAAATACCACTTAAATTTTTCAAAATTCTATTAAAAAATGCTTGTCTTAATATTTTTTCCCTATATGTTTTTAAACACATGGCATTGAACACAGTTTGCTGGCATTGAACACAGTTTGCCTTATATTGTACGTGTATTCTATTTTGATATACAAACACTCTCTCAGGGTCTCTATGACCCCGAAAACAAATCAATTATCCCTCCTTCATCTTTCCCTTCTTTCCCAAGCCCCAACTCTTCCATGCAATGCTTGGTCAGCACATAGCTCAGCGATCTTGTGTTGACATTTTCCCCAAGGCCAGAGAGGACCTTGCAGTAGTGAAAGAAGTTAGGAGCTGGGGCAGGAACTCTGGGGCTTTGGCAGCAAACTCACTACACAATAATCGTGAAGGGCCAACTTTATACTAATATTTGTCTGCAAGCTTATTTGATGGACGTCTTGTCATCACAACAAAGCACATATCGTAGAAAATGCTGATATTCTTTTTAAGAGGTCAGGATAACATGGGTGCATCCTTAAATATCAGCATGATTGGAAATCTAACTCCATCAGAAATAATTCAGCATCATATTTAGCCAATATACAGTAATTAAAGCTACATATTTAGCCAATATACAAGTAATTAAATTGTTTTTCCCCTGAAGAATTAGTGGATATTTCTGCTAGGTTAAATATTCATATCAGTATGAAGCATTACATTCTTCCATAGCTATGGGCTTCAGTCAGACCCAGTAAAATCCATTATATAAAAAAGATTTTCAAGTAAAAAGTCAACGAGGTTCGAAAGTTCTAAATTGATTTAACTACTATCTTTCAGGGTTCACACGATGCAATAGCAGGATGAGTCCAATAGATGGCAATAATGGTTCAACAATGAAGTAACTTGCACCCCCCACCCCCACCCCCACCCCCCCACCCGCTGCCAGCCTTCTGAAAGTTAGCTGCCCTACTCGATCTATATATAAATGGAGACAGTACCACTGCACTGTCCTCTGAGAAGCTTATAAATGTTTTCACTTGGTTGACACAGTTCAATTACTGAATGACAGCACTGAAAAAAGTATTGCTTAAAAATCTCCAGGGGAGAAAAGGTTTCTGGGACCAACAAGGGTTATTATGTATTGGATTGTTTATTAAGGAAAACCACATACAACCACTTTATAACACTGATATTGTATTAGTTAATAAGGTGAATTGATTATATTTTGGATATAAAACGTGTCTTACTAGTATATTAGAGACACATTCTTTTAGGGTATTGCCACTTAAGCATTTTTATAATGAAATTTATCCCAAGTTCTCATTACCTTTTAAAAAAAAAATCAGAGAGGGGATTCTTTTAATTAAGTAATTAAAAAAAAATTCTTTGGCAGAGCTTTCTACAAAATACTTCATAGGACCCAACAATTCACAGTCATTTCAAATAGCCAATCAGGTCATTCTTTAGTTTCTGTGGGAAAGAAAGAATTTGTCTTGCTTTACTGGAAAAAGCAGAAGCCTGATATTTCTCTTGTAAATCTTTGGAGGGATGTTCGGGGAATCTTGTTGAACTATAAAAGATATCTTACTTTACCCTAGTTCATTAGGACAAGTCTACTAGCAAAGGGCTGAATCCTGCAAGAGGCATCTGGCCTACGGGGGTCATGATAAGTCAACTAGCTTTGAAATACAATACCTTTCACGTTTTTCAAGTTACTGAGTTCCCAATACTGTGAATATCTACAAACCAAATGGTAAATTAGCACTCTTTATTCAGGGGCCTACCTACGTATTAAAATGTCCAAAAGTTTCCATTGATTGCATAAGAGACGACAGGGCTAGCTTAGGAAATCTACTGAATAACTAACAGATTGTTGCCCTTTCTCTGTATTAAGCAATAACGTTCACAGCCTGTAAAAATCGTCATTTGTGTTATGCATCCTGTTAATAAGAGGAAGAGAACTGGTAGTGGGAAAGGCAGATGGTAAAAAACACAAGCATCTACATGCAAAGGATGACAAGGTTTGCTTGCTAGCATTCAAGGGATAGAGTTGTGTTAGGAAATAGGTGTGAATGATAGGCCTGTTAATGATATTCACTTCCAAACTTCAAAGAGAACATTTTTACTGAGAACAAAAATTATTTTTGAAAAAATTTTGAGAGACCTGCACAATAATGATGAAAGTCCACATTCACAAGCTACAGGACAAACCCTTTCAAAGAATTATATAATGTCTGTTGATAAAGATTTTAATCTAAACAAAAAAACAGGCAACTGAGACAGAAAAAGAGAAGAAAAGATAAATCAGAGTCTCAGGCTACGTTTTTTTTTTTTTAACCCTGATTGTCCTAGAGTTTATATTTTAATTATTTTAAAATCTTATAACTGATGCAAAATAGGCGTACAGAAAAGTTCACATATTGTAAGTCCACAGTGCAAAGAATTTTCCCAAATAAACATGTCTGAGTAAGTGATATCCAGATCAAGAAACAAAATATAACCAATCTCTAGAAGGCTCTTTGGCTCTCTTCTGGTAGCTTTTCCCCCAAGGGAACCCATTATCCTGACTTCTAATAGCATAAATTAGTTTTGCCTGTTTTTTGTACGTTACATAGGTTAAATCATACAGCATGTAGTTTTTTTGTACCTGACTTCCTTTGCTCAGCTTATGTTTATTTATAGTGATTCATCCATAGTTTTCATTTAGCTATAGATCATTCTCATTGCTGCATATTCTTCCTTTGTGTGAATACACCATAATTCATTTATCTGTTGATGGGTATTTGGTTTCCAGTATTTGGCTATTCTGAATACCGCTGCTTTAAGCAATTCTTGTACGTGTCTCTTAGTAAACCTAAATACACATCTTTGTCAAGTATATACCTAGGAATGGAACACCTGAGGTACAGGGACTGCATATATTCAGCTTTTACAGACACTGCTAAGTGGTTTTCCAAATTGATTGCTCCTATGTTTAACTTACAACTGAAAAACTTCCTAGAGTCAAGCTTAAAGTTTCTTCCACTTAATCACCCTGCAATCAGGAGATGTCTGGAATGCAGTCTTCAGATTGCCAAGCTTCTGACTGAACTTGGAAGATAAATTAGACTAAATGACAAATAATCCAAAGGAAATGAGTGACCACTGAATTCTTTTCTCATCAACCACAGAAATCTATTTCGACCTTAATTTAAAAGGGAAAGAAATGATACTAGGCATCCTCTAGGAGCTTCGAAAGATAATTTAAGCAATTTTGCCATGTCACAGATTTTAAAAAGCTCTTCAAAACATGAAAAGATTGAAATGCCCAGAACTCTTCAGCATATCGTCATTGACAATGCATCCAGCGCTCAGTTCTATAGTTAATATTTCCCATTATGAAGCTTAAAGTCATATGGTCACTCTGAAGACTATTTGGCTTACATGGTAGCCAGAATAATGACCTTCTAGAGATGTCTCTGCTCCATGAATATGTTAGCTTGCATGACAAAAGGGACATTGCAGGTGAGATGGAGTTAAAGACCTTGACATGGGCGCAATTATTCTGGATTATCTGGATGGACTTGAGTTCTTGCCAGCAGAGGACATTTCCTGCCTGTGGTCAGAGGGAGATGTGACCACAAAAGAAAGGTTAGTGAAATGCAGCCTTGCTGGCTTTGAAGCTGGAGGAAGGAGCCCCAAGCCAACGAATGTGGGTGGCCTCTTGAAGCTGGAAAAAGCAAGGAAACAGCTTCTCCCTTAGAGCCTCCAGGAAGGAACACAGCCCCTCCGACACCTGGAGTGTAGCCCAGTGAAACCCAGGGGTCTTCCTGACTTACAGGACTAGAGGATAATGCATTTGTGTTGGTTTAAGCCACTAAGTTGGTAGCAGCAAGAGAAAACCAGTAGTTTAAAACTGTGCAGAAATAGGAATGTTCAAAGTCCTTCAAAGCTAATTTCAGAGCAGCAGAATCTTTTTAATTCTTTTTTTTTTTTTTTTTTTTTTTTTTTTTTGAGATGGAGTCTTGCTCTATCACCAGACTGGAGTGCAGTGGCTAGATCTTATCTTACTGCAACATCTGCCTCCCAAGTTCAAGTGATTCTCCTGCCTCAGCCTCCTGAGTAGCTGGGACTATAGGCACATGCCACTACGCCCAGCTACTTTTTGTATTTTTGCAAAGAGACAGGGTTTCACCATGTTGGCCACCAAAGAAATGGGATTTCACCATGTTGGCCACCAAAGAGATGGGGTTTCACTATGTTGGCCAGGAGGGTCTCGAACTCCTGACCTTGTGATCTACCTGCCTTGGCCTCCCAAAGTACTGGAATTACAGGCATGAGCCACCACGCACAGCCCAGAGCAGCAATTCTTAAACCAACACAGAACATGAAGGGGAGAGCCCACCAGCCCCTCACCGGCTCCTGGGGATGAGGGCTCGAACATGCTGGAGGAGTCGCTGCAGGTGTTGGAGGCTTGTTCTGAGAGCTTCTTTTTGCCGCTTCCTTCTGATGACTTGTGTGATTTCTTCTTATTTTTCACCAAAATTTTATACATTAACTCCATAGGGCTTGGAAGAGGAACTCCAGATTCCAGCTAGTAGAAATGAAAGGCATACTCTTTAAAACTACTGCTCCCTCTTTCAGATCCCCTCCCCAGACCCCCTGTTCAGCTTTGGATACTGAATGTCTAGACTGTTCTTCCCCACCTTCAACACTGCTCATTAAACTCTTAGTGTATCCTGCACAGGCGCTAATTTTTTTTTTTTTTTACATCAAAGATATATTTTCATTACTATACTTTTTTTTTTTCAACACATTCTACATGAATAAGACCATAGAAATATACTGGTAGATTTGATGTACTAAATCTGAACATTTATGAATTTTCAAGTTTGTACATCTAATGGGAAAATCAATTTCCCATGAGAGGGTCATTAGATATTATATCAGAAAGCATGTGTGCAAGCCACAAGATAGGCTACTTTGAGAAAATGTATAGAATGCCTAAGTTGGTCCTCTATTCTTGGCTTGCAATGAGTGTAGGGACTGGTATAAACTCACTTAAAAATGCATGGAGATCGGGCAAAAGGGTGCAGGAAGGAAAATGTTACTTTAGGATATTTCTGCTGCTTTCCTTCCTAAAACAGAGATATCATCATGGCAATAGGCGACCTGAGTTGTGCCACACCAAAAGGTGCATGCAAGGAAATAGAGAGCAGCCAGCAGGGACAGGCCAAGAAGACATTGTGCCACCTGCAGTGTCCTGTTTTGCCAACCCACTCATCTCAAAGGGGTGTGATGAGGTTCCTTGGGAGTGAGCAGAGGCCTGTCCTCTTGGACTGTCTCTATGGGCTGATTGTAATTGTTGGGAAATCTGCACTCTTGATTGAGTTTCATCAGGCAGCCAGTGAGAGAGAAGAGCGTGGGAAGAGGAAGAGAGCAGAGGCACTTCCTGCACCCTTTGTGGGGCCCATTGCTGGTATCCTCCTTGTCAAAGATTTCATCATCAACTGCATTAATCTTACCAAGAAACATAAACATGAAAAGGAAGTACGTTTTCCCTCAACCTTGTTCATCAATAATGCACACATTCCTTCAAGGACAAACATCAAAACTGCTTACTGGATATTTTTCCAGGGGCTCCATGAGAAGGGCATCCCCAAAGATCAGTCGGCAGTACTCCGCCATCTTGGCTTGCTGCTTCGGGCTAAGGGAGAACAAGAACAGAAGAAGGAAAGCAGGGAGGCTTATCCAAAGAGCCTGAACAGGATTGCTTTTTGTTATTAACTACAGAAAGAAGTGATTCTCTAATCCCACCCATCAGGATTGGTTTTTATCATCCTACATATTTATCCTAACTTACGTGAATTTGAATAACATACACAAGTGGACAGTGAAAGCATTGACGTGTGAGGTGGTTCCCAGGGCAGACCTGCATAGACACAGGTGGAGGGGACAGCAGGTCATTTGCTATCACTAGAGCCTTGAAATTCCCAGAGTTAGAGGCTCAGTCCCTTTTGTTTAACTCGCTGATTCCAAGTCAATTGCAAGACACTTGGAGAAAGAACCCTTTCATATTTCCATGTAAATTATCAAGTGAAATTTGTAAACCACTGCTGCAAAGGAGTGTTTATGAGAAGATGAAAGAGGATAGATAAGGAAGGATGGCAGGGAGGGAGCTGAGTAGGGAAAGAGAGACAATGGAGAAAGAAAAAGAGAGGGAGAGAATCTCAAAATGTAGAAAAGGGCAGACAGGCAAACAAACAGTGTGTCACTTGGGGAGGGGGTCCTGGAGGAAAGATAAAAGTAGCAGGCACCTCGGGGAAAGTTGTGTGCAACTCTTATGTACATAATAGAAAAGCAAAGGTGGTATCATTCTGAATATGTTGCCAGTAGGGACCTGGTATAATGGAAAAAGGCTGGCACTGCAGGGTTTGCTGAGCTGAGCTCCAGAGTCTGAACCACTCTGGGTCTATATAATGAGGAGAATAATAACTGTTCTTGGAAAGGGACAGAGGATGCTGAGAAGACGAAATGAAGTAATGGATGCAAACGCCTTTGAAACATTAAAAGAGCAGGGCAAATGTAAGATGATTCGACTGTTACAAGGTGGCGTCCGCCAGCTAGACTAGACAAATCCTATCTCCAGTAACTTGTAAACACAGCTGATATAGGGGAACATTCATATTCTTTCAATGCTACTGCTTCCCTTGACCTTTCAAAAAGCAATAATTTTTTCCTCACTTCGTGGAATGTTAAATATCATTATAAAGGTATCCAATTCCTTTAGGTTTTACGGATTTTGAATTTGATCTACAGTCTGTCGAACTTGATTTCCAATAGTTATCTCTACATGCTGCAATGATAATACATTTTAGCAGAACTGTGACTGTACTAAGAATAAGTAACAGCGATGAAAAGCCTTCTTGATGAAAATTCAAATCGATCATAAAATGTAATTCTTATTTTCATTCCCTTTTCCATGAATGTTTAAGCCTGGATCATCAGCTGTTCTTTTTTTTTTTTTTTTCCTGGGGTTAGGGGGGTAGTATTGAGGGTTCAAATCATACTGCAGTGGTCCACAGGAAAAGTCACTATTTTGTATTCCTTTTTTTCCTTTTAAAAACAAAGCATGTGCTCTGGGGGGAAAGTGAGTTCTCTGGCATTTGAATATGAACCCCCAAGTCATGTGCTCTGGGGGGAAAGTGAGTTCTCTGGCATTTGAATATGAACCCCCAAGTCACTGCTTTCTTGGAACCGCAGGGAGAGGCTAAGGAGAGATTCAAAGGATTTGCAAAGTCCTCCACAGCAACCTTGCCCCTTCTCACCAGGCCTCTCTTGGTCTGTATGGGAGCTTATTAAATGGCTTATGCAGCCCTCAGAATACAGTACCACATTCCTCAGTAGTATTAGGGAGAGAAGAAAAACTACTAGTCAGAGAATTGATCCTGAAAAGCATCAGAGGTTATTGCAGAAGGACAAGTCATTAGAAACTGTCTATGAGAGCTTTGGGAGCAGGCAGAGAAGTGGCTGAATAGGTAGGGCCAGCCCCGGGCATCCTTGGGTTCAGGTCTTCTTCCTCCAGTGATAACTTGCACAGGGGTTCAACCAGGTCAGCCTGCACTGTGGCTGCTGCTGATAAGAAATGCATTTGTGCTGGGATGACATGTTCCAGAGTGCACTAAAGAAATGGCCAAACCCTCCATTTCCCTTTTACAGAAAGATGCTGCTCAATATCATGGAGCATTACTTCTTCAAGTGTGGTCCCTGAACCATCAGCAGCATCATCACCAGGAGCTTGTTAGAAGTGCAGATTCTGAATCAGAGACTCTGGGAAACTGGAGTCTGCGTCTTAACAAGCCCTCTTGATTCTGGTGTGTGTTCAAGTTTGAAAACCACTGTGATTGATTAAAATAAGTCAACACGTGCTGAAGTTGATGACATTTTTCCTGAATATTGGAATTGGGAGACCCGAATTATCTTTAATCAAACACCTGGAGTGAAAGCAGAGCGTTTTACCTGAAAGCCCTGCTCTCAGGATTTTCCAGGTAACCATATTCTCTCCAGTAGAGGAATTTCAGGGAGATGTCCCAAATATCCCCAAATAGGTGCCCTCTGTCAGGAAGTCCCCAAATCAGGCCCAGATAAAGATTTTACTGGAGCCATGATTATCACTCAGTTCCACTAAGGAATCACCTGAGCTGTTAATGTGCAGGTGACAGGATCAAGTCCACAGTCCCCTGATTCACGTAGCTCGGACAAAAGCCCCGGAACGTGCATTTTAAGCCAGCCTGCAGATAATTCTGATGCAGGTGGTTAGTAAACCATGGTGGTTACAGCTTAGCTCTTCTATCTCATTCACATCACCTGGGGTCTTATTAAAATGAAGAGTCCAACACAGAGTCCAGGGTGGGGCCCAGGACTCGGCTGCAGCTCTAACTTGCTCACCAGTGATGCAGATGCTGCTGGTCTGAGGACCACACTTTTAAGAACAAGAATCTATGTCTAATGTAGACGTTTAGAACCTGCCTGAGGGCTGGGCGTGGTGGCTTACGTCTGTAATCCCAGCCCTTTCGGAGGCCGAGGTCAGGAGTCCCAAGATCAGCCTGGCCAACATGGTGAAACCCTGTCTTCACTAAAAATGCAAAAGTTTGCCAGTTGTGGTGGTGCATGCCTGTAATCCCAGCTACTCAGGAGGCAGGAGAATCGCTTGAACCTAGGAGGCGGAGGTTGCAGTGAGCTGAGATTGTACCACTGCACTCCTGCCTGGGTGACAGAGCGAGACCCTCAAACCAAACAGACAAACAAGAACAAAGACAAAAACAAAACCTGCCTCAGAATCAACTGAGATGGACAGAACAAGAGATAGGTGTCCAAGCAAAAAGTAAAATGAGCTATTTGGTAATCAGGCTATCCATGTTCTCAATAAACATGCACACCCACCTGATGGAACTAAATCAGAGCAGAGAGCAAATACTGAATTGAAAAAGTCAGAGGAAAACAAACCGACTTTAATTGCAGGTCAGAACTGCAGAAATAAAAGGCATTAAAATTGCAATTAGCAAAAAAACAAAATCCTGACGTGTTTAGAGCATCAATATCAGCTATTATGGAGATGAAGTGAGAGGAAAAAAAAAATCACAAATGCATTTTGAACTTCAGGTCATAGCAGACATTTCTGAGCATAATAAAATACTCCCAGTATTTTATTATATGCTGGGACAGAGGTCAGAGCAGAGGTCTGGGGCAGAGGTCAGTTTTCCCGACTGAGGAACTCACTTGATTTCTTGGGGGTAAATCCTCCAATCTGAATTAAACCAACTTCTTTCCCTATAAAGGAGGAATCTGCAATCCATGGAAATTAAGAACCTTGTTCAAAATTTCACAGTTTTCTGTGGCTGAACATGGGTAAAGCTTACTTTACTTGAATTTGGTGTAGAATTCTTTTTATAAAAGTGCTGGTTCACAAGTAGGATGTCAGAGTCAAGTAGGGCTTTCAAAAATATATTTTCAAGTCTTATTTCTAGAAATTCTAAGTCAGGGTAAGAGTGTAACTCAGGAATCTGCATTTTGAAGACACTTCATGGGATTCCGATGTAGCAACAGGATACATTGAAAGCAGCTAATAGCAGATTTCCTTTTATTGTCCATGGATAGGTGACTTCAGATATTGGGAGAGAAAACCAGAAATTTCAGTGGCTTTTCTTGTTTTTTCTTTTTTAATAAATTAATTTTTTTGTTGTTGTTTTTTAGACAAAGTCTCACTCTGTCACCCAGGCTGGAGTGCAGTGGCGTGATCTCGGCTCACTGCAGCCTCTGCCTCCCGGGTTCAAGTGATTCTCCTGCCTCAGCCTCCTGAGTAACTGGGACTATAGGCACTCGCCACCACACCCACTTTGTATTTGTAGTAGAGACAGGGTTTCACCGTTTTGGCCAGGATGGTCTCGATCTCCTGACCTCGTGATCCGCCCGTCTTGGCCTCCCAAAGTGCTGGGATTACAGGAGTGAGCCACTGTGCCCAGTCCTTTTCTCCTTTTTTTCTAGTGTAAATTTGTTTTGGACGTGTGGCCCAAGTGAGCTGGGACCAGAGTTCTAAACCTGAAATTCCATATATGCAGCACACAGGGGAATAAAATAGTTCATCAGAGATGGCAGATAGGTGTCAGATGTCTTGCTGGTCTATTCCGAGGTCACTGTGCTGAGAAGGATTCTGAGGTTACTTCTAGGTTTAGTGGGAAACAGTGCTGCTACTGCCTGCTATGGGTTCAGGAACTAGATGAGGTGACTCACAAGTCAAGCATGGGGTTTTAACAGCGAAGGGAAAGCTTATCGGTTTTCTTTGGGTGTGTGCTAGCCTCCCAGGAAAGAATGGTGGCTGAGCAGTTTTGATATCTGAAGGACAAGGGAAATATGAAGCAAGCAACTCCCACCCACTTCCTCCACAATAGAATTTTATCTTTTAGTATTTCACTGCCATTACATTATCTCAGTGGTTTGGGACACAATCATGGCATCCTGGAAAGGCTGTTTTCCTGTTTTCTTTTGTCATATATAAATTATTAATGAACTTGTAATAGCTAAATTTATCATTTTTAAGCCAGTAAGGGCAGTACAATGGCACTAGTCTCTTAGCCTTTGTGCATGATGCAGAAATTAGTTTTCATGTCCAGTTCTGGATCTCTACATGACTGGTGTGAAGAACTGCAAAAACCATCTTGTGTTTAAGCATTACAAGCCACAGAGGTGAACACTTGCTGGCCATTGTCTGGTGGATGCTCTCATTGTCTGAATTTGATGTTTTGAAGGCTTGCGATGCTTCTGTTTAGGCGTAGGAGATGTGTTGGTTAAAAGGTTAAAAGTGTGCATTTTGAAGTCACACTAACTGGATTGGAATCCCATCTCTGTCATGTTTTAGTTACATGGCCTTGAGCAAGTTGTTCATCCTCTTTAGGACTCAGTTTCATCATCTGTAAAATGGCGACAATCATAATATTTACTCTTAGAAGCACCTGGGTTTGTGGTGAGGCTTACATGAGCTGAGGCTTGTAAAATATTTCAAAAACTGCTTGCCACAAAAAAATGTTTAATAAAGGTTAGCTGTTATGTTGGTGGAGGTGGCGGTTGATATTTTTCTGGCTATGTCAAGGGGAAGCTCAGTGTAGCAGGTGTGACAATACAGAATGGAACCATAGCCTTTCATTTTGTCTAATTTAAATAGAAACATCTCTTTAAGAAAATAAGTATGCCAATCCCAGCACTTTGGGAGGCCAAGGTGGGCGGATCACCTGAGGTCGGGAGTTCGAGACCAGCCTAACCAACATGGAGAATCCCCGTCTCTACTAAAAATACAAAATTAGCCGAGCATGGTGGCGCAGGCCTGTAATCCCAGCTACTCGGAAGGCTGAGGCAGGAGAATCACTTGAACCCGGGAGGCGGAGGTTGCAGTGAATCAGGATCGTGCCATGGCACTCTAGCCTGTGCAACAAGAGTGAAACTCTGTCTCAAAAAACAAAAAACAAAACAAAAAAAGAAAAGAAAAGAAAGAAAGAAAGAAAGAAAGAAAGAAAGAAAGAAAGAAAGAAAGAAAGAAAGAAAGAAAGGAAAAAAGAAAAGTATGCCAGATGCCCTTCTTCTATTTAAAAAAAAAAAAAAAAAAAAAAGCGTCCTCAAGTTGAAACTACAATGCCTGAAAGAAAAGTGCTAAAGTATTGTGATAGGGTTTGAATCTGCATCTCTGACCAAATCTCATGTCAAATTGTAACCCCTGATGTTGGAAGCGGGGCCTGGTGGGAGATGATTGGATCATGGGGGTGATTTCTTTTGGTTTAACACCATTCCCCTCGGTACTGTTGTTGTGATAGTGAGTTCTCACGAGATCTTGTTGTTCAAAAGTGTGTGACACCTCCTCACTCTCTCTTAGTCCTCCTCCTGCCATGTAAGACACCTGCTTCCACTCTGTTTTCCCATGAGTAAAAGCTCCCTGAGGCCTCCCCAGAAGCAGATGCCACCAGGCTTCCTGTACAGCCTGTGGAACTGTGAGCCAATTAAACCTCTTTTCTTCATAAATTACCCACTCTCTGGCATTTCTTTATAGCAGTACAAGAATGGACTAATACATATTGTTACAGGCCAATTACAAATGAATGGACAGAGATGAGAAATTGTTTAACAGAGTCAATTGCAAAGCAGAACCATCACAGCAAACTAGGTATTAAATACAGCCTCTAAAGAGGTGCCCCTTTGAGTAAGAACAGAAATAGCATGGAACAGAATAAATTCCTTTCTCTTCCTTTGACCCTCAGAAGCGTTGGAGAAGCTATGTGCCAAAGGATTACATCATTCATTGAATGATTGTTGCATAATGAAACAGAACCACAAGCCAGTAAACGTAATATGGATTTCTGGAGGGCAAACTGAAAAAATACAGATAATTATAAAATTGTCACATTTAACTACTTAGAAATTCTTCAAGTTGAAATTTGCTCATGACCAATCTGCATCTTTAATATTTAGTGAACTCTTTAAGAATTAGAGAATTGAAGCACGTGTTGCAAGTTACTTGGACAAAGAGGCTCAGTGACCTGGGAAAGGCTCTCATTAGGAAGGAGGGTCAAAAGAAACTTGTAATCCAAATTAGGACAGGTGCTGCTGGCTTTTAGTTGAAAATTCTGGCTTAGGTTCCTGAAATGAAAGCGGGGGCTTTCATTCAATATGGATAACAATCTTTCATTCTGTAGCTCTTTAAAGTGAGTAACTACATGATAAACTAATATACATCTATCAGATATAAATGTGTCTCTCTTTGGTAATGTGTGCTAAAATGAATATAAAACAGTGAAGTCAAAATAACCTTTTCTTTGTGTAGCTCAGCAATACATGCAGGCTATTTTGAAATTGGCAAATACAAATATTGACAAACGGGAAAGCCAGTGAAAAGGGGGAATATGGAGGTTTGGTGAACTGAGTTCTGTGTAAGTGCAAATTGGTAAAATGGAATTCACAGCTCTCCCTCCACCTGCCACAAGGTGATGTTGGACTCAAATTGTGTGCAATAGAAGGAACTCATGAAGGAGAGTTATAAAAGTGGCCCACAGCACCCCAAATCTATGACAGAGACACGTATTGTGTAGGAAAACATGTTCCATTGCATTGCAAAAAGAAGAGATTTTAATTTAAAAACCATACTATGGTATGAAAATAGATCCTACAAGTCCAATGGACAATTTTAATGTTGATTATTTTAAGTGAATTCCATCACCTACAAATGAAAACATGCCAGTTAATATATAACATGACTGAAGAACACCATTAATAATGTCAAATAATTTTAAATCTGATAAACAATTACTCAGTATGCCCCATTTGGGAAAAAGACTCTTTCCTGAATATGTTGAATACTTACGAATCCACATGGTTCTCAAATGAAAGGAGAATTGGAAAAGGTGAAGTCTTAAATGCACACTCCGCAATTGCTTCTATCACTTCCTGAAAATGAGAACACATGTATATTCAGTATGCCAGAAATTTTCGCCTGTATATTCTTGAGGTGTATTAAATCTATTAATATAGTTGTCTTTTCCATTCAGAGAATTGTATCAAATGGCCTGAAATGGCTAGAAGGGATTTCGAGGGCTGCTGGACGGTGCTATTTCCGACTCTTGATTCTGCAAAGTTATAAGAAGATTGGATTTTGGTGGAGGGGAGAGAGAAATACAAAGGAGAGGATTCTCCTGTCTGCTAATTGTATCTATTTTTTAATAATGAAAGAAATCTAATCATATTATAAATATTTGGGACAGTAAGAGAAGGCAAAAATTTTCACCCACAAATCCACTTTCTGAACCAAACCATTGTTAGCATTTCATTATATTCACTTCTAGTCTGTCTCTCATGGATTTATGTAGTTTAGTTTTAGTTACAGTATATACTCAACTTGTATTTTTAAAAAGCATTGTTATTGAGATGTAACTTTTTTGAGATATAATCTGCCCATTAAAAGTGTACAGTTCAATGGTTTTTAGTATATTCAGAGTCACACGAGCGCCATCTCAATATAAGTTAGAACATTTTTATCGCCTCAAAAAGAAACCATGTACCCACTAGCAGCCACTCCCCATTCCTGCATCCCACCCCACACACCTAGTCCCAGGCAATCATTCATCTACTTTATGTCTTCATAGATTTGCCTATTTTAATTATTTCATATAAATGTAACCATACAATATATGGTTGTTTGTACTGACCATCTTTCACTTAGCATGGTTTCAAAGTTCATCCATGTTGTAACATGTATCAGTACTTCAATTTTCAATCTGCATTTTTAAAAATGTATGTGCCACAAGTTTCAATATGTGTACAAAATTCTAGAAAGTAAAGGTATCAAAATTGATTTAAACATTCCCCAACTGTTGGACAGCTACATTTGCAGAGTTGTCATTCAAATAATTCTACAAAGAACATCTTCATTTTTTCCCTAATATCTTGAATGATTTTCTGGGAATGAATTCTCGGAAGGGGAATTCTTGATTTAAGAATATGAATACTCTTACAGTCCCTCATGTATCTTCAAATTGCTTTTCATTTTAGATTGCCCAGAATAAGGCATGCAGGACCAGATTTCAATGCATATTCACCAGTTTGGGGCATTATTCTTAAAAATGTTTTTCTTATTTAAATGGTAGTAAAGTGCAGTCTCATTTATTATTTAATTATATCACTTTCAGTAGTAGTGAGGTTTCATATTCCCATACACTTGTTTTTAGTTATATTTATTTTTTTCATATTCTACTTTTAAGTAAGTATTTCCACTCCTATTCCTTACGCCTGAGCCTTTTCTGCTATCATCTCTACCTTCCCCATTCAACGTATAGCATTCTTTATATCCACTCCTGAAAGCTATTTCCCTGGCCCTAGAGTATAAATAAGGCTTTCTAATTCTGTACTATATTTGCATATATCCTCTAAGAAGGATTTGCCTGCATGGAGCGAGAAGAATCACTTTTACTGTTTCTTAGAAATGAACTCACAGATTATCTTTCATACATAATCAGTTTAACTTTTATGATAGTTGAGTCTGTCAAAAAAAAAGCAAGCACTATAAAAGGTAAGCAACATCCAGATTTTAAATGCTATATTTGATTTATTTGAGCACAGGCTTTGGATTCAAACAGACTTTTGAATCCTTGCCTCTGAGATTTACAAGCTGTGTGACCTTGGGAAAATCACTTAATGCCTCTGTGTATTGGTTTGCTGACCTATAAAGTGGGGGCAATAAACCTCACTTCACAGATCTGTTGTGAAGATGCAGCAAGAGAAGGCAAAGGACTCAGCTCATCATGGTTATATATTCTCAGTTCAACTAAGGTGCAGAGATATTAACTGACTTACCTTAAGTCATAGAGAAGAGAATCCCAGGAAGGGATTGAATCCCAGGAAGGGATTAAACCCCAGGAAGATTTGTCTGACTCTAGAGTTTATTAATACCCAACCATTGCAGTAACTTTCATGTAGCTAATAATCTCAGCCAACTAAGAGCAAAGCCCTCAAAAGAACTGAGAATAGAGGTCATCAAGGATGTGGATACTAAGTGTGGGAAAAAAAGGGCTGGATTTTGTTTATTTCATAAATTTGGCACTAGTGTATCAGGTAAAGGATAAATACAGTAGAGCCATTCTCGCCTCCTCTCCTTCTCTCACGTCTTTTAATTCCTCAGCAATCTTGTCCAAAATAGATCCCGAGTACAGTCAAGTGTCAGCACCTCCACTGCTATCATCCTAATACAAAAACCACTGCAGTCACTGCTGTGTTAGATTTTATCATCATTGCCACTTATTTGCTTCCCCCTTCCTTTGGGGGGATTCTATCTACACACTCTGTTGACCATAGGCTTGGCCGTGTGTTTTATTTTGGCCAAGGGCCTGGGTGTGAAAATGACATGTGCTGCTGCTGAGTAGAGTCTTGAAGATCCATCATGTTGTTGTCCAGACATTTCTCTTTCTCTTCTCCCATGAGTCCAGTGATATCATAGATGGGGGTTGTTCATTCAATATGAATTCCAAACAATAGCAATCAGAGCCACAGCTGACATCTAACCTGAGTGAGAAGTAAACCTTTGTGGCTGTAAATCACTGTGATCCTGGGGTTTCTTTTTATTGCAGAAAAACCTAGGAGAAGCTGACTGACAGAGTCTTTTTACTGCTTTCCTGGCTTCTAGTGTTTGCCGCTGTATTCCACACCATAGCCAGAGTCATTGCTCCTAAACATGAGTAGACAGTTTCACTCCTTTTAATAAACTTTCCAATGACTTCCCATTTCACATGGAATGAAATCCAAATTCATTATCATCATCTACAGAGCCTAACTTGATCTGGCACCTGCCATTTCTTTAAATTCATCTCCTTTTCCTCTCCCTCTCTGTCACCTGGATACAGTCCATTGATCTTGTTGCTTTTCCTTGAATATATCAGGCATGCTTTCATCTCACCATCTTTGCACTGTGTTCCTTCAGTCAAAAATACTCACATGAACGCATGATTTATTGCATTGATTTGGGAGTAAGTACAGCATCTGTGCCTAAACATCACCTTACCAAAGGCCTGCCTCCACCATCCAGACAGCATAACTCAGCTCTCTCTTTTCCTTGCCCACTGATTTAGATTGTTTTAAAGGGCATGTTTCTATGCACTGTATCTTTGTGTTTATTTTGATCTATCTTTCCTCACTAGACAGTGTAAACTTCTTGAGGTAAGAACTTGTTCTCTTCACTGTTCTGCTAAGGCATATTCTAGATGCTCACAAAATACTTTCAGATGAATGAATGAACTCCTGATATGTAACAGAAGAGAAACAGAATTTATCTAGTTGTGTTCCCATTTATTCTTCTATTGACTAGCTCAGAGATCAGCACACATTTTTCATAAAGGACCAGGTAGTGTTTTAGGCTTTGCTGGACATAGAACTTCTATTTCTATGGCAACTATTCAACTCTGCCTTTGAAGCTTGTGATGATTAATTTTATGTGTCAACTTGACTGGGTCATGGGGTGCCCAGATATTTGGTTAAACATTCTTCTGGGTGTCTCTGTGAGGGGTTTCTGGAAGAGATCAACATTTACATTGGTAGACCGAGTTAAGCAGCCTGCCCTCCCTAATGTGGATGGGCCTCATTCAATCCACTGGAAGCCTGAATCGGAGAAAAAAAAAAAAAAGAAAGAAAAGACAGAGTAAAAGAGAATTTGCTGTTTCTGCTCGAGTGTTTTTGAGCTGGGACATCGGTCTTCTCCTACCTTGAGACTTGGACTTGTACTGCAGCTTACACCATTGGCTCTCCTTATTCTTACGCCTTTGGATCAGGACTGCTATTGTACAATTAGGTCAGCTGGGTCTCCAGCTTGTCAACTGAAGATCTTGGAATTTCTCAACCTCCATAACCACATGAGCCAGTTCCTTTTAATAACTCTGTCTCTCTAGAAAGAGAGCCAGTCCAGACTAATGCATAGCCCCAAAGCAGCCACAGATAATATGCAAACAATTGGATGTGGCTATGTTCCAACAAAGCTTAATTCACAAAAGCAGATGGCAGGATAAATGTGGCCTGCAGAAGATAATTTGTTGACCTTTGGACTGGTCTGATCATTGGCTTAAGCAAAGCTTAAAACTTGATTGTAACCAAAGTAAATGTAATTTTGTATTATAGAAGGTTGAATGTTGATTCATACTCAATAGCCAGATTAATTTTTTTTTTTTTTTTTTTTTTTTTTTGAGACGGAGTCTCGCTCTGTCGCCTGGGCTGGAGTGCAGTGGCCAGATCTCAGCTCACTGCAAGCTCCGCCTCCCAGGTTCCCGCCATTCTCCTGCCTCAGCCTCCCGAGTAGCTGGGACTACAGGCGCCGCCACCACGCCTGGCTAATTTTTTTTTTTTTTTTTTTTTTTGAGACGGAGTCTCACTCTGTCCCCCTTGCTGGAGTGCAGTGGCCGGATCTCAGCTCACTGCAAGCTCCGCCTCCCGGGTTCAGGCCATTCTCCTGCCTCAGCCTCCCGAGTAGCTGGGACTACAGGCGCCCGCCACCTCGCCCGGCTAGTTTTTTTGTATTTTTTAGTAGAGACGGGGTTTCACTGTGTTAGCCAGGATGGTCTCGATCTCCTGACCTCGTGATCCACCCGTCTCGGCCTCCCAAAGTGCTGGGATTACAGGCTTGAGCCACCGCACCCGGCCCCGGCTAATTTTTTATATTTTTAGTAGAGATGGGGTTTCACCGTGTTAGCCAGGATGGTCTCAATCTCCTGACCTCATGATCCACCCGTCTCGGCCTCCCAAAGTGCTGGGATTACAGGCTTGAGCCACCGCGCCCGGCGGTGTTAATTTTTTAACAACTTCATGGCTGAAATTTCCAATAAACATTGAGCTTTAATTTTTTTTAAAGTCCTTCAGATATACATGTAAATAAAAGTGTAGTTAGTCTTTGCTACCTGTTGTTTTTCTTGAAATGAAGTCTTGCTCTGTTGCCCAGGCTGGAGTGCCATAGCATGATCTCGGTTCATTGTAACCTCTGCCTCCTTGGTTCAGGCGATTCTTGTGCCTTAGCTCCCAAGCAGCTGGGACTACAGGCACGTACCACCACACTCAGCTAATGTTTTGTATTTTTAGTAGAGATGGGGTTTTGCCATGTTGGCCAGGCTGGTTTTGAACTTCTGACCTCAACTGATCTGCCTGCCTCAGCCTCCCAAAGTGCTGGGATTACAGGCATGAGGACTGTGCTGGCCAGCTTTGCTAACTTTTCTGATGATGGCTCTCTTCGTTGTCTATTTGAGAACTTCTCCAGCCACCTTTAATAATGAAAGTGGATTGTGGGCTCGCCTCATTGGTATTTAGGCCAAGGAGAGTTAAATCTGAAGGTGGGTAAGCCCCTCTTCCCCTCCTCTAATTTAGGAAGTGAGTATTTAGCTTCAGGTCAAATCTCTCTCATATCTTTATCTTAGGCTGATAAAATGTGAGTGCTTCTCTGGGCCTGCTCTTAGAATTGTAGGGAGTCCATGCACCCCCATCTTCGTAGCTCCCTGGGTTTCATTCTCTCTTCCCACAGTGGGGATGCTAGTGTGGTCTGAACTACAACTGGGCCACTGGGGTTCCTAGATTTTCCTGTCTTGCTTCCCCTGCTTTTCCCTTTGTCCTGCCTCTGACATTGTGTACTTCTGATCTTGTGTGCTTGACTTAGGACTCATGTTTGCAGTGGAGCATCCAAGCTCATCTGTTGTTCCCTTCTCTGCTCCTACTGGACCCCTAACCAAGGCCTGGGCTGTGTTTAGTTTACTACAATTTGGGCTTCTGGTACCTTCCTGGAAGTGAAGTGGATGCCATGGGTTGAGCGTAGAGGATGCCCACAGCTTCTACCATGGCAGCCTTACAGATAACTTAATTCAGCCCCCCACCTTCACTCTGGCTTAATAAGTCCATGCCCAGGTAATACACAACCATTATATTTACAGAAAGAAAGATAAGATTTGACTTTTATGCATTTCAATGATAACATCAGAAGCTCACATTTATAGAGTAGTCACTGCATGCCATGCATAGTTTAAGCAATATTTGTGTATTAAGTACAGTTACTGAATGCTTACTTATAATCACCCCAGGAGGTAAACACTATTATCATCTCCATTTTGCTGGTAACAAAGGAAACTTGCACTGGGAAGGAAGCTTCTCCAAGGTCTTGCAGCAACTGAATGGAAGAGCTGGTACTGGACCCCTGTCAGTCAGCTCCAGAGAGCATCCTTGCCTTCTGCGTTCACCTTTCTCTCTTTCTCACCCATCCTTCTCCCTCCTCTCTCTGTCCACCTCTCCCCATCTCTACCATAACTTTAGCTAGCAGCTTAGGAAACCTTTTGCAATTATTAAACCAAAAAAAAAAAAGAATTACTAAATTTCATCTAATAATTTTTAGTTAAGAGCAACTGAAAACTTTAGAAGTTCCACTGGAGAACTTTCATGCTTTTGTGCCTTTGAAATATTTTGTATGGTGTGCATGATCAGTCAGAATGAGAAAACCAGTTATCGCTTTTAAGTTTCACTCTTTCATACTTGCCATAATTGGTAGACATTGGATGTGAAAGTACAGTAATGCTCCATTGTTCCTTATCAAGCCAAAACTGTTTTTGAGAGACTTGTAGCACTAGATTCAATAATCTATAAACCGTATGGTTCAATTACTAAACTCCAGTGAGACAAACTGCCCTTGAAATCCTTTATCCTTGACAGACAACAGTAGGTGTATTTGGATATCCATTTTATATGTGCATTTAGGTAGCAGTGAAATTGCATCCTAAATTATTGTTTCTCTCAGGGAATGAATGACACTTTATTTTCAGAAATGCTCAACTTAACCTACTCAAATTTAATACATTTTCCTCATATATTTCATTACATTATCCAGTTTTCCATCTTGTATAATTGCTGGTTAAAAGGAAGCTGCCTAAAGGGAGAAAAATCACTCAGGGAAAGAGGTGGGTGGGTGGTGTCAAGCGTAAGGAGAAAGGATATTGGATGGGAGAAGACAGAATGAAAACCAAGTGGTGAATTGCTATGTCTAGGCCACCAGGAAGACTAATGTGATGAGGCATAGAAACAGATACATGGGACAAATAATAAAGCCAGACTACAAAACAAAAAGCCCTTCATAAAGAGGCTGAATGTCTCCTTTCCCAGAGTATAACTTTTTATTTTGACCCATACAGTCAATAGGGAGCAAATGCCAATAGGATCTCTTGCTTTTGGGATCTATCACACAGAAGCTTTCCAGGTCACACACACTGAAAGCAGATACACTGGGGGACATAAAAATGAACTCCGCAATCAGTGTATTTTGCTGCAGTGCTATGCAGTGGAGCTATAGAATACAGTCTCATTATACTGTGAATATCTGGCCCAAATGTTCAGGGCAGCTAAAACTGGCAAATGTTGGGGGAATGTTTTCCCTGCCTCTACCAACATATTATGTGAAGGATGGAGAAAGACAAATTCACTTATCTGATGAGCAGAGGCAAGAAAGACTAAAAATGGAGGTTATGCTATATTTGATCTACTTGCTTTGGGAAGGGAAAATTCATCCAAAAACATTTATTGAGCACCTACTATATGTCGGGTTCTGCTCAAAGAAGAGAACTTGGGACAGATCAGGGAACAGAACAAAGAGCCCTGTCTTTGTGGAGCTTATGCATTAGTAGAAGAGACAATAGACAAGGAACATAGGAATTAAGCAAATTAGGCAGATTGTTAGAAGGTGATATGATAAGAGCCTTAGGAAAATACAATACTAAAAAGTTGGCATGTCAGGGTTATAAAGCGTGGGGATTGGGAGTGGTGGCTGGTGACAGTAGTAAATAGATCGTTCCCAAGAGGCCTCACTGAGAAGGCGACATTTGAGGAAGGCTTCAAGGAGGCAAGGGAATAACCAGGCAGATACCTATGGGAAGACCATTCCAGGCAGAGAGAAGAGCCTATGCAAAGGCTGTGAGGTGGGACCAGCCTGGCACAGCCAAGGAACAGCAAGGTCAGTATAGTTGGAGCCCAGTGGGTGAGGGGGAAAGCAGTAAGAAACAAGGTAATGGGGGGATTGCAGATTATGTAGGCCCTTGTGCCCTGTTTCTCTTCTTACTCTTTCTTACAAAGTCACCTTACACACTGGGTTCAGGGAAAGCAGACTGTAGGCTGATAATCATGCAAGTAGGGTTGGGACTAGGATGAGGCAAGAGAAGCGACTAAGTGCAAAATTTAAAGAGACACTCACTCTCTAGTGCCAGCTCCGTGCTTACACGGCCCTGAGAGCAAAGACACCCTTAAATTTTACTTGCTAGGTAACTTACTTGCCTTCCTCTAGTCTCAGTCCTGATGCAAAGCATCCTTGCTACTGTATATCTGTCTGCAAAATAGGTTGGCATTTCTACTCCCCACATCCATCCTCACCCACTGTCACCTACCCACATCTCAGCCAGAACTGTCTATCCTGCTATGGGCATTAGCAGGAGGAACAGCTGGAAAAACCAACTGGGATGATGAATTCACTCCTCTCTTTAGCCATCCTGGTTACCTCCCCACTCCCAACTCTAGCAGACAGAGAGAGGAAGCAGCATTCTGGGCTAGATTTCGTCTTTAAGCCTCTCACCTGCTGGCAAGTGTGTGGACATGGTTGAGAAGCCTTGCTTCCAGAGCCCAGGAAGATGTATTCAATCAGCCTGTGACTCTGGGATTACAGATGTAATTGAAGAACCACTTCTATGATCAAGTGCACAAGGAGAGTCACTCCAAGTTGACTCAATGGCAGGCAGAGGCCAAGAAGCAAATGCTCCACATAAAATAAATATGCCTTAGGATATGCTTGCTGTTTCTTCTCCCCCAAGGAACTCAGAGAACTTGGAGGATTTCAAATTATTAAGAAAATAACAATTGCTTCTCACAATGTCTCTGGAGGGTAGACAGGGCAGTGGCCTGGGAAGTGGGGCAGGTCTTCCTGGCGGACAGACAGTGTGTGGTGCCACCAGCTCTCAGCTCCATCAGGGCATGCTGTCTGCCATTCCAGGAACATCATCATCCATCAACAGACAGATGAGCCCAAGATGCACTGGCTCCACACGAGGGTCACCTGTCTCCACTTTTTCTTAAAGAGCCCAACTATGTTAAACTGCATCTTAGGTAGTTGACAAAGGACCACAGCAAGGTCTGAGAGGGAGGAAGCGGGACTATGGAATGAATTTTAAAAAACATTGATTTTCCACTTAAGAAAATGCAAGGGTCATAATCGTGCTCAATTTCAGGAACAGACACAACTTTTAAAGATTTCAATCAGAATTAACGTCAACCCCATATTCAACTTTGTTGTAAAATTTACATGAAGGGTGCTATTTTCTCTAATTATTGCATTGTAGGCTAAGTTGAAGAAATCATGAAAAGTCATATTCCTTAGGCACAACATAATATGCATATTTTTAGGTGTGAATGATATTACTGCTGAAAAAATTTTTATTATTGTCTAATACAGCAACTTCGATCAGAAAAATCCTTTTGTTTAAACAGAAACTTGGCTGTCCCTTGAAAATCTTGCTTCTTGTTAGCTGCTGTCTTCAGTGATCACTGTGTATTTTCTCACATCTCAAGTGTTTCACAGTAAGAAGCTGGGTTTGGGATCTTTTTGCTCTCAATGCTACTTCTAAAACACTACCTTTCAATCTTCTGGAAAAAAAAAAAAAAAATCCTAGTTCCCATGAAGCAGCCAAAAGAGTTTTTACCTCTTCTTCACTTCTGCCATCTACTGAGCCACCCTAATTCAGCAAAGAGTTGGCAAGTGGCTCACAGTTTCTTCATTCAAAGCTTTTTCACTAACCTTGGGCAATATCAACATTATATTCATCCCATATTCTAGCTTCTCAGTACTCTAATCTCCCATTTTCAACGGCCTTGTCTCCACTCACCTTAGTTACTTACATACTTGGAGTCTGTTTCCTTGGTTGCTTCAGATAAGAGTTGGTGACACTTCCCTGAGACCCAGGTATCCCAGGCAATAGGGCTTATGCCTTGGGACCTAGTGCAAGAGGTTGTCCTCTAGCCCTTCTCTTCTGATTCCCATTTAAAGGGGTAAAAAAGCCTGAGTCAGCCAAGAGAACATTTTCCCTGAAGCCCACACCTTCTTTCTCCAGTCACTCTCCAAGTACCTAGGACCCCAGATTTCCCCTACTCCAACTGCCCCAACCCCCTGGGGAAGGCTCTTTGCAGGAGATGTGGACAGACTTTAGACATTTGGGCTTGGGTGTCCATACACATGAATGTGAGGCCCTTTGTGGTGCAAAATAGAGCTAAAGTTGGAAAAAGAAGAGAGACCAAATGCACCTCATTTCTCATTAACAAGAATGACTGACGCATCTTTATCAATAACAGCTTTAGTCCTGCTTCCTAGATAGGATTTACTAAGATACCCTCTCATAGGATTGTTCCTGCTTGCTGACAGCACCCAATCCATTGCAAAACCCTTCTCCCTTGAACCATCCCCCAAATCGCCTACTATAAGCCCAAGTTCTGTAACTCCTCTCTAATACACTTTTACTGAGATACCCCAGCTCCCCACAACATGTGTTCTCCTTTGTTGTATGAGCAAACAAATCTAACTTGACCATAGGTATGTTCCCGGGGGTCTTTGACTGGTTGGCATCACCATTCCAACAGCTAGCATCACAGAATGGAATCTTATCTAATAATTAACAGTAGTAATTAATATTATCATCCTGAAAAGAAAGTCAAAATATCTAGAATTACCTGAAACAATATTAATGAACTTTCTAAACAATGTGGAGTGAAAAAAGCAAGTCATAAAATAATGTATACTATAGTGTGAATCAATGTACAAGTGAAAAAAATTGGTGAAGTTACATCATTTAGGGCTGCACATAAATTTGTTCTTTGTGCTCTAAAGAAGTGCAAAGTAGGGATCACTGTAATAGTCAGGACAGTGGTCACCTCTGAGGGTAAACAGGTCATTCTGATGGGAATGGATACATGGAAGTGTTTCAGGTACACCCAAGTTTCTATTTCTCAATTTAGATGGTAGTTACATGGATGCATACTTTATAGCCATTAGTTAAAGCATATAAATAAGTTGTCTGTATTCTTTAAGTATGTACATTTCACAAAAATAAAATGCAAGAAATTAGGAGTAAGAGTGCTAAAGAGGACAAGACAAATACATTGATATTCCTTTCACAAGACAGTTTCCTTAGAATTTGGTTAGCATGGATTAATTCACCTGATGCCAATTATTCATGAATAAACAGCCAAATTTTAGCCTCCGAAATTGCAAAGATGATTAACAGCCTTTGGACTTAATTGTGATGACTGGGACTTTCTACCTTAGAAGGCTTTAACCAAAAGGAATCAGGTGTCCCCAGCTGCCTCTCTTAGTAACATTCATAAACCTTACCTTGAAAGATATTTCAGTTGTCATGGTGAAGCCATGGGTGATGACAGGTTCCTCTTCTGCAGTTCGTCCCTTCCAGCAGTCCAGCTCCACACAGCGACAACCAGACAGAAGCACTTGGCGATACATCTCAACAGAGGAGTTTCCAGCCAGTTGGCCAGCTATAAAATACCAACAAAACAAACCCCAGATTCCCAATAAGCAAGGAAGACAGTGGTGCTTTCTTAGAAAGGCTCCTCAATAGTAGGAAAACAGAGTCTAAGAGCTGGAGCAGTTATTCTTTGCCTTTCTTCTGCCTCAACACACTAGAAGGTAATGGCTCAATATCAAATAGAATCTGTAGTAGTGCTTTGGGGAAAGATAGGGCATTGTAACAATAACAACGATGCACGTTTATTAACTATTTACCATGTGCCAATTACAGGTTTTTGGACTGTATATATATTAAACATTTAATCTTCACAAAAAAATCTCTGTGGTATAACTATTTAATAAAAAGAAAATACCCATTTCACATAGTAAAATGGCACAGAGTTAAGTTGCCCAAGTTTCCATTGCTAGGAAGTAGAAGATCCAGGATTATAGCATCAAAACTCACTCTTTTAATTCTGACTGCCTCCTGATGAGAATTTATTGCTGGAAGACTGTTCTTTTATATAAGCCAGCTGCCTCTGACATGTTTGCTGAAGGCACAAATGCTGAGAAAGCTAAACATTCTGTTTTTAAAAGGCTCTTCTAAAAAAATAAATTTAAATTAAACAGAGGAGTGCAAAACTTATTCTCTAATAATTACAAAATGTTGTTGAAAGAAACTAAAGAAGATCCAAATAAATGGAAATACATCTCATGTTCATGGAACAGAAGACTTGGTATTGCTAAGATGACACTACTCCCCACCATTGGCCTAAAGATACAATTCTTATCAAAATCTCACCAGGCTTTTTTGGAAAAAAGGGACAAGCTGATCCAAAGTTCATACAGAAATGTAAGTAACCTTAAATAGCCAAAGCAATCTTGAAAAATAAGAACAAAGTTGGAGGAATCACACTTCTCAAAACTTACAACAAAGCTACAGTAATCAAGACCATGTGGTAGTGGCATAAAGAAAGACATATAGATTAATGGAAATAGAACTGAGATTTCCAAACTAAACCCTCAATTTATGGTCAACTGATTTTCAACAATTGCCAAGACAATTCAGTGTGAAAGAACAGTCTTTTCAACAGTGTTGGGACAACTGGATAGCCACACACACACAAAAGAAGAAGAATCCTTACCTCATAACATACAGAACTAAACTCAAATTGGATCAAGTGTATAAATGTAAGAGCTAAAACTATAAAACCTTTAGGAGAAAACATAGCAGTAAATTTTTTGTGACCTTGATTAGGCAATGGGTTTGTAGATACAACACCAAAAACACAAGCAACAGAAGAAAAAGATAAACTTTACAAGAATTAGACTTTTGTGAGTAGAACTAACATACCCTAGTAAAGTGATGAGAATTATTATAATCAAAACATCTGAAAGGTCTGAGGTCCTTGATTATGATACACAGGGCATGGAAGCCAAAAGCTCCTATTTTACTTAAGTCAATGGAAGTCCTAATTTCAGGATAAATTATTTTTGAAAGAGTAATAATAAACAGCTCTTTCAACAGGCCCATTCGCAACACATAAATTTAAGTCTTTGGTTTTCCCTATTAAAGATTTTCTTTCATTTATACTCTATAAGCCCCAATCATTTTTTTAAAGTTTTTCTTCTTCTTTCTTTGAGATGGGATCTCACTCTGTCACCTAGGCTAGAAAGCAGTGGTGTGATCATAGCTCACTGAAGCCTCAACCTCCTGGGCTCAAGTCATCCTCCTTCCTAAGCCTCCTAAGTAGCTGGGGCCACTGATGTGCACGAGCATGCTCAAATAATTTTTGTATTTTCTTTAGAGACAGGGTCTCCTTATGTTGCCCAGGTTGGTCTCAAACTCCTGGGCTCAACTGATCCTCCTGCTTCTGCCTCAGGAAGTGCTGAGATTACAGGCATAAACCACCACATTTGGTCTACCATCATTTTTTTAAATAGCCAGTTAAAAGATGGCATATTGATGCAAACTGTTAAAATGACTTTGAAATGGACAAGATGTGCCCCGTGGAGACACACAGGACTAACAAAATGGGATTAAGCCCACTAGCTTAATTTTATTTTTATATGCATGTCATAATACTCAACCATCAGCATAACAAAAGCATGACATTTTTGAGTTCTATGGAGCCCTAGTAAATGCACTGAAAGGCTGATTAAGTGGGTCTGCATAATAACTTTTCCTTACTGGAAAAATGGGATGTTTTTAACACAATGATGCATTTGGAAAAGCAGAAATGCTGACAAAATGACCTAGAAAGTTCCTGATGCTGGATAATCAAATTGCCATTAATAATTGCCTCAAAGTTCATTGTCATGGCAAAGATTTACAAAGGTCTTTTTTGCATTAGGGACAAGGGGACAGTGGGAGTAAAGGGGAAAAGACAAACATTTATATGTTATTCCTAAACTTAAAGGGGAGCTATAGCTAAAGGAAGTGAATAATTCAAATATTATTCAGTTATTTAATTTAAAATACTTGCTCCTGCAGAAAATTATACCTGTATTAAAGAATAGAGCAGATTTTTGTGTGTACTGTTTAGAGAATTGTTTAAGCACATTATTGACTATATCAACACAATTACATTTTGCACAATTTCTGAATCAATTTCATTAATACTAGTTGAATGTTACTAACTTTAGTAAGGATAGCGTGATGAATTCAATCAGATTTAACAGTGTATCAAAGTAGATAAATACCTAACAGACACTAGAGCATTCTGTAATAAGAGGTTCAACGTTTTGAGAAACATTTCCTTAGATTTTCTTGTGAGTATTTTGAATCAAAGAACAATTAGAAGGAATTTGATGTATTTTTTGAATGTTGATCAATTAATGTTTTGAAAACCATGGTAAGGCATGAGGTTGGGTTTGTGAGATGCAAAGGAATGTGGGGAAAAAACTGAAAAATAAAAAAGAGAAAGAGTTTATTGTCCAACAGCTAAGACCAAAAGAATCCCTCCAAGGTAAACTCATTGTTCATTCTTAAAATGAATACTTTTTATTAGAAATGGAAGCCTCCCAAAGAAAGCATACTTTGAGAAAACCCACATTTATCCATAATTATCCTATTCCTTGGAATGCATGTTAGGTTCCCTGTATGTTTTACTTCATTTATGGAAATATTTTTCAAACACATGTATTCATATTCTCTGTTACTCTCTTCTTTTCTGCCTTAAGCCTCAAAGCTGATTTATTTTTGTTCACTAAAATTCTTAACTCCTCATTATTACATCTCATCTACCCATTATATTTCCATTTGAATATATTGACTAAATATAGCTTCTGGGGCTAGGGGATCGCTGAAGGTTGAGATTAGTGATAGGTCATGAGTCATTCAACCTTTGGTATTTCTGAAACTAGTATTTGACATCATCTCTCCCTGGCTCTGAACACCCTCTGGAATACATTCCAAGCCCATGATTGAACTTGGGAGCTGAAGCTCCTTCTCAGAGTAATTCATAATACTGCTCCAAGTCACAGCTCTGCAACTTCTCACTTGACTGCATTCATTTTGGGTGGCTGGTTACATTCCCTTGAGCTTTGTCTCACATTACCCAAGGCATCCAGGGATAGAAAAAACCAGAAGATCGAAAATAGCAATCCTTCCATTAACACAAACTTCTGAAGAATTTCTCATCTTGCAGTGGCTGATGATTAATTGCCTGTTTTCATATTTATCATTAATGTCTTCCCTCCAACCTCCAGGGTAAGAAGGTTCTAGAATGTGATATATTTGTGAATTCAGTGGCCTTCTTCAATAGTCATTGTCCTCTTCAACAGATGGGAATGAGGACTATATTTCCTTGCTTTCAATGCTATGACAGCCATTCAGGGCATGTAATCTCATGGCTACACCTGAGGAAACTGTCTAAAATGCAGAGAATGTATTATTTGTCTTGACCATCTCTAGATGCATCTGTTGGATCTGATTTCTCACTTACATGGTACCTGCCTGCTGCCCCAGTGAAACCATGGTGCTCTCTTGAACACAGAGCAATTGACATGAGATGGCTTAGGAGACAAAGTGTCTATGTAGGAGCCTAAAGTCATTTCCACTCTTGAGAAAACGACTTCAAGTATATGCCTTCCTGATTAGAGGAGCTTCACCATTATGTGTTTGTACATATTCCCCAAAACATTTTCTGTGGGAGGCAAAATACTGGTTACTGGGGATATGAAAATGACATGAGACATATTCCTTTACCCCTACCATCTAGGTAGGGAGGCAAACATAAATTTATTCCCATTCTTACACTTCCAGTTGCCTCTTCTTTCTCTTTTTGTCTCTTCTTTGTCTTTTTCCTTGTCAATAAAATATTTTATCTAGGTTCTGATATGCTTCAGGGTCTTCTCTGCAGCCTTGGGGTAAATCTTGACTCTTCTCAGTCAGTCATGATAGTTTTATGGCCCATGTTAGCAATTACTGTGGGCATTGCTGTGCGGTGTGACTCTGAGCTAAATATAACGCAGCATAAAGAACGCCTACCAGATTGAGGGGATGGAGGTGGGGGCTGTCAGGGAACCTCTAGGAACATTTTCTTCATTCTTAGAAGGGTCACAAGAACTTTCGCCATCTCCTTTGTGGATCTTGGTAGCGCTTAGAGTGCACAGTCATCTTGAAACCATAAGGGGACCAAAAAGACAGAAAGCACCTGGGTCTTCCATAATATTAATGAATTTCTGATTTAACCAATCCTCAACCACTCTGCTCCTAGGTGCCTTGCTGTGTGAGGTAATACACTGCTTAATTCTTTAAGCCATTAAATAATAGCATCCTATCACTTTCAGCCACAAGAACCCTGGCTGTTTTAATTTATCTCCATTTTACAAACAAAGAAACCAAGGCTCAAATGAGTTAAGTATGTCATTTACTTAAAGGCCATTTTAAACTGGGCCCTGTTTATTTCCTAAGCTCATCTTTTCATTCTACCACCTGACTTTCTTAGGTGTGTGTGTGTGCTCTAAACCAAAAGCAAATGATTAAACGTTGCATATGCTAAGGGCTAAATGAGTGGGAGAGATGGGAAAGAGAGGAGGGATGCTCAAAGTCTGGGTTTGTAGCAGATAACTGGCAAGGGCACAGCTAGGTCTGGAATCATTTTTAGAACTTTTCTGCAGCCAAGAACTTACACATGAGGAGAGGAGTTGAATAATTATCAGAAACATTCAGTCAGATAATTTAATTCATCAGATTATTGGGGATAGCAAAACCCTCAAATCAAATGGTTTCCTTCTTATTTGAATGAAGATATTAACTGTCTGGAGATACACTACTTTGCCTTTCCAGTGTTTCTGAAGCCATTATCTCCCAAATAGTTGGGAGTATGGGAAGGTTTATGAAGAGGTGCACAAGTCTAGTTTGTATTTACTGCATACTGTTTCTTCCTGGGAGGATTTCTTTTTCTTGAGTCAGAAGGGTGGATTCCTCAAGGAAAAGCAATAATTTAAAACATAATCAGTACTGGGGGTACTGCCAAAATCACCCCAAACCCAAAAAGTGACCATGATAATTAAAAACCACTCATTGAGTGCATCTATTTCTCTCAATGATGCAATTTCTTTTTCCTTCTGGGCATCTTGATATTCAACAAAGGGGCAATAATGAGCAGACAAATAGACATAATAATAATGCATTGCTACACTTATTGGTTTTCATTCTGTATATTTAATTTTTATAGTTCCATTAGATGCTCAAAGAAAATATCCTGAATATTGAAATTCCTCCTATTTGGATTTAGATAGCACTTTTCAGGAATATTAGTCCTTAAAATGCTCCAGGAAGATAAGTTGGGTGGTGACAAGGAGGATGAAGAGTTAATGACTGTGAGACTCTGATCCTTTTATTTTATATTCAAAACACATTATGGTAGGTGCTAACCTTTGTTTGCACCTAGCATTTCTTAAACTCATTTGAATAGGAAAACTTTCTTTTTTCCACCAGTCACTCTTTATATGAAATAATGTTTCTATAAATACAGTTTCTACTTGTTCTGAAAATGGCTGTAAAGTATAAAAATGAAATTATTTTCTAGATATTAATTTAAAAATTTAATAGGATTCAATTGGATTAGTCATTGGTTACATTTTTATTTTATAACATTCTTATTTGGTTTGGGGTAACTTGAATGTTTATATCATAGAAATCTGAGTTTATCCAAAGGCTTCTGAGAAACAGGACTTCTACATTACTTTCATCTGTAATTAAAACAATGATTCTACCAATAATATGTGAAGTAAAACCAAATTTTGATGAATGAGTCAAAACAGCATTTCAGGCAAAACTTCAAGAGCCTGTATTTATATTTTTCTATTTTTCTATTTTTCTAATTATATGGAATTCTCCTTAATTTCCTTGCAGGAAAATAAATGACTGGTATTGGGGCAAGGTAATATTGTGAGAACGTAGATTTGACTGCCTTTGCAAAAATTGTGACAGTGAGAGAAACCTGACATAGCTGACTCCATGTTGCTTCTAACCTCACAAATTAACTGTCCTTGCTCATTCCTGAGCACAGACCAAGATAACTATGGGAGGAAATTAGTATATAGTTTGATTTGAAAACAAAGATGATAACAATCCCTTTCCAAAACTAATCCCCTCGTTTCTTGGGGACCAAAACAACTTTTGTAGAACTAACAAATAGACCACAAGGTCGGAATTATGGTTTAGGACTGAAGTCACAAGATTTGTAGCCTCCCTAATTGCTCCTATATATAACATCACTATTATAAAACCTAAGACTGGTGTTTAAAGTATTTTTCAGCCCTTGAATTCTCATGGACCAACTAGTGCCACCCATCCTGTGACCCATGCCAAGAAATGGACTTAACTTCTCCCAGGGACTGTCTCAGTACAAGAAGACAGCTTTGACCCCCATGTCATTTCATTCCTGACCTACCAATAGCATTCCTCATTCCCTAACCACTTCCCAACCCCCTCCTGCCTAACTATCCGTGAAAAATCCTAGCTTCTGAATTATCAGAGAGACTGTTTTGAGAAATATGTCCCATCCGTCTGCTCAGCTGCCTAAAGAAAACTTTCTCTGCTGTAACACCTGCCGTTCTCAGTGTATTGGCTTTTTCTAGGCAGCAGGCAAGAAGAACCCCGTTGGGTGGTTACAGATTTATCTAATGCAAACCTTGGTATAATAATACAGAGCTCAGAAAAGGGAGCAAGATAAAAAACAACAGCAACAACGAAACCCCTTAGATGAGAATACAATTTGACATAGTTAATATAGTTTTAAAACACTGAATATTTGAAAATATGTGGATTCTAACATTACTAGAAGTTAAATAATTGAAGAGATAATTGACCAGAAACCAGGTATATGAATCAGATGGTGGTGATACAAAACCATTGTACAGAAATTTGGAGACAGCTATTAGAATTCTTTCTTCATAAAAAAGGTAAAGCCTTCTCTTTCCTAATAGCTGAAAGTATCACATCATCTTGTTAGTCTGATCAGCTGTTAATATGCCAACACCCTCAAATTTAAACGAATCTGACACAATGGAGCCAAATTTTTTACCACATCTGTGTTTACCAAGTTATACACAGGACGGGCATATGAATGACTTAGAATAAATTAATTTCATTGTAAATTTTTAGTTAAATGTACTTTTAAAACTGCATATACAAATTTGAACTACATTCTGTAGTTTTATTATTTGTATTAATATTGAAAATTTTCTTAATACTCTTATAAGGTTGTCAGTAAATTGAATGAGATAGTATGTATAATCTGTTAGGTATCAAGATTACTAAAGAGAGCACAGCTCAGCAAAATCGGCATACAAGGGACATACCTTAATGAATTAAAAGCCATCTGTGACAAACCCACAGCCAACACAATAGTGAATGGGGAAAAACTGAAAGCATTCCTCCTGAGAATGGGAACAAGGATGTCCACTCTCACCACTCTTCTTCACCATAGTACTGGAAGTCTTGGCCAGAGCAATCAGACAAGAGAAAGAAATAAAGGGCATCCAAATCAGCAAAGAGGAAGTCATACTGTCCCTGTTTGCTGATGATATGATTGTTTACCTTGAAAACCCTAAGGACTCCGCTAGAAAGCTCCTAGAACAGATAAAAGCATTCAGCAAAGTTTCCAGATACAAGATTAATATATGCAAATCAGTAGCTCTTTTATACATCAACAGTGACCAAGCAGAGAATCAAATTAAGAACTCAACCATTTTACAATAGCTGCAAAAAAAAAAAAAAAAACCTTAGGAATATACCTAACAAAGGACTCAAAAGGCCTCTAAAAGGAAAACTACAAAACACTGCTGAAATAAATCATAGATGACACAAACAACTGGAAACACATCCCATGCTCATGGATGGGTAGAATCAATATTGTGAGAATGGCCATACTGCCAAAAGCAGTCTACAAATTCAATGCAATCTCCATCAAAATACCACCATCATTCTTCACAGTTAGAAAAAAAAATTCTAAAATTCATATGGAACCAAAAAAGAGCCCACATAGCCAAAGCAAGACTAAGCAAAAAGAACAAATCTGGAGGCATCACACTACCTGATTTCAAACTATACTCTAAGGCCATAGTCACCAAAACAGTGTGGTACTCGTATAAAAATAAGCACATAGAACAATGGGACAGAATAGAGAACCCAGAAATAAACCCAAATACTTACAGCCAACTTATCTTCAACAAAGCAACCAAAAACATAAAATGGGGAAGAAACACCCTTTTCAACAAATTGTGCTGGAGTAATTGGCTAGCCACATGTAGGAAAATGAAACTGGATCCTCATCTCTCACCTTATACAAAAATCAACTCAAAATAGATTAAGGACCTAAATCTAAGACCTGAAACTATAAAAATTCTAGAAGATAACATTGGAAAAAACCTTTTGGACATTGGCTTAGGCAAGGATTTCATGACCAAAAATTGCTTTTGGGTAAAAGCAATTGCATAAAACCAAAGATAAATAGCTGGGACCTAATTAAACTAAAGAGCTTTTGCATGGCAAAAGGAACAGTCAGCAGAGTCAACAGACAACCCACAGAGTGAGAGAAAATCTTCACAATCTATACATCTGACAAAGGACTAATATCCAGAATCTACAATGATCTCAAACAAATCAGTAAGGAGAAAACAATCAATTCCATCAAAAAGTGGGTTAAGGACATGAACAGACAATTCTCAAAAGAAGATATACAAACGACCAACAAACATATGAAAAAATGCTCAACATCACTAATGATCAGGGAATGCAAATCAAAACCAGAATGCGATACCACCTTACTCCTGCAAGAATGGCCATAATCCAAGAATCAAAAAACAGTAGATGTTGGCATGGATGCAGTGATCAGGGAACACTTCTACACTGCTGGTGGGAATGTAAACTAGTGCAGCCACTGTGGAAAACAGTGTGGAGATTCCTTAAAGAACTAAAAGTAGAACTACCATTTGATCCAACAATCCCACTATTGGGTATCCACCCAGAGGAAAAGAAGTCATTATTTGAAAAAGATACTTGCACATGCATGTTTACAGCAGCACAATTCACAATAGCAAAATTGTGGAACCAACTGAAATGCCCATCAGTCAATGAGTGGATATAGAAACTGTGGTATGTATATTCGATAGAATACTACTCAGTCACAAAAAGGAATGAATTAACAGTATTTCCAATGACTTGGATGAAATTAGAGACAATTTTTCTAAGTGAAGTAACTCAGGAATGAAAAACCATACATCGTATGTTCTCACTGATATGTGGGAGCTAAAATATGAGGATGCAAAGGCATAAGAATGATATAATAAACTGTGGTGACTTGGGGCAGGGGGTGAGGGATAAAAGACAACCAGTATGGTTCAGTGTATACTGCTTGGGTGATGGGTGCATCAGGATCTCATCTCACAAATCTCCACTAAAGAACTTACTCTTTATACCATCTATATTATACTCTAATACCACCTATACCCCTATAACTGATGGAAAAATAAAAATTTTTAAAAAGAATTTAAATTGGGGACAGGCACAGTGGCTCATGTCATTAATCCCAGCACTTTGGGAGGTTGAGACAGAAGGATTGCTTGAGCTCAGGAGTCTGAGACCAGCCTGGGCAACATAGTGAGACCTTGTCTCTACAAGAAATAAAAAATTAGCCAGGTGTGGTGGCACGTGCCTGTAGTTTCAGCTACTCACGAGGCTGAGGTGGGAGGACTGCTTGAGCCCAGGAGATCGGGACTACAGTGAGTTATCATCACGCCACTGTGCTCCAGCCTGGGCAACAGAGTGAGGCCCTGTCTCAATAATAATAATAATAATAATAATTTAAATTGGTAGGTAGAAGTAGAAATATTTATGTGAACTCGTGCCTTAAAAAGACAAAAAAAAAAAATATGTTTTCTTCCTTTGATCACTGAAAAAGTCCAGGCAATGTTCAGAGTCCAAATTGCTGTTACTCATACTTTTTCTTTCCCATCAAAAAGAACCAGGGCTCATTGGGGAATAGTCTGTTTCCATCTCTGGAGCAGAAAAGAATAAGGTGAGTGCAGAAGATCTTTATGTGCCAGAACACTTCCAAAGATTAATAGGTCATGTCAAGAGGACACAAATGATAGCCTAAAAATGTCTCCCACTAACCAAAGTTGAGACAATTTGGTCTCTCAAAAGGAAAATGGTAGCTGTGATTCAACGAACATACATAAAATCTGAAAACCCTAGTGATATGCAGAAAGGGAAAAATTAATATATTCTGAAAGAAGGTGAAAAAATAGAATGTATATCCAGTCAGTCTTGTCATTCATTTTGGTACTACTGACTCATTTATTATATGACAAATAAAATAGAATGTAATGAACATAAATATATCGGTTGGAAGGTATTTTGGACTCAAAAGATTATTAGTAAAAAATCTACTCTATATTGTGACTTCCAGTTAAATAAAATCACACACAATACCCAAAATTCAACCGGACACATACTTAAGTATTTTTGAGTTTTGTGCTCCTAAATATAGGATAAATGTAAGATTCTATAATGTGCTCAGATTTTAAAAATTATACTTCTTTGAATTTTATCATGTCAAAGATCTAAACTCTTAAAGTGATATTCCATGAACCTCCTTGAACTTGGATGAGAAAAAATGGTTACAGTTTTAATTTTAACCTCCACACAAAATTTAAGGTTCTCTTTAGTTAAGCATGTAGCTTACAAGTCACTAGCAAGATCTGTGTATTATATTCCAATTGTTGCAAATATCACAACATTTTGCTTATACTTAGTCAAATTGTGTTAATACTGAGATATACAAGGATATATATCACAACATTTTATAAAAATATTTCAATGAAATTTATTTCCTCTTTAATTCTAGGTACTTAATTTATGCATTTAGCATTCTGAGAAGGGTGCATACACTTCACCAGACTGCCAAATAGGTCAATGCTTAATTTAAGCTCAGATTAGGAAACACATTGTTGTTTTTTCCTACTTTATTATAACATTTACAGTAAAGTATAAGTTGTCATTCACAGGTCAATTTGTTTTTGTCTAAAGCCCTGTCCTACCTTGAACAAAAAGCAATTACTTAATTTTTTTTTTTTTTTTTTTTTTTTGAGACAGAGTTTCATTCTTGTCACCCAGGCTGGGGTGCAGTGGCGCCATCTCAGCTCACTGCAACCTCCGCCTCTTGGGTTCAAGTGATTCTCCTGCCTCAGCCTCCCAAGTAGCTAGGTTTACAGGCGTGCGCCACCACACCCGGCTGATTTTTTTTTGTATTTTCAGTAGAGACAGGAGTTTCTCCATGTTGACCAGGCTGGTCTCAAACTCCTGACCTCAGGTGATCCACCCGCCTCGGCATCCCAAAGTGCTGAGATTATAGGCATGAGCCGCCACTTAAGACCTTCTGAACTGTCATGTAGATGAACACAGCCCAGAGAACTGGGTAGGACTGGACATGGCTTCAAGTACACTGAAGAATGAGTTCAGTTACACAAAAATCCCATTGGTCTGAAAATGTCAGCCATGGTTGCATTTTAGAAGACTTGAAAACTTAGGCTATGGAGAAATGATGCTATTGCTTCCTACACATGTGGACATGACTGCTCATGGGAGGTGGGAGGCTTTGGTGGTGGAACCCCAGAGTTCTCAGAGGCACTTCACAGGAAATGGAAGAAAACACACTTCAGCTTCTGAACAATAGCAAGTAGAGGTTGGTGAAATTTGATGAGACTGGTTAAAGTAACAAAGAACCAGAAAATTCATACCTGTGAGGTAGGTGTTGTGCGAGGAATTAATGAAATAGTGAGAAAGGGGCTGAGACATGTCTTCATTCAAATCCAGTTTCTCAGGTGAAACGACTCCGTTTTCTTCTCCACTCAGATAGCGCATGAACCCATCCACTGATATTTGTCCTGGAGGAAATGAAGTTAGAAAGGATGTGAATACATTCTTTTTACGGGTGTCAAGTTGCCTCTTTTTTTTTTCCAGAAATATCTGGTAGTGTCCAAGGTAGAAGACAGCAGCCACAATTACATTTTAGTGTGGATAAAAAAGAGTGTAGGATTATGCTGTTTCACTACAATTATTTCCAAATGTCACAGATAATAGAGAAAAAATGTACCTACATGATCCCTACCGACTTTTCAGAGGATTTAAATAACTAAACACCAACCTCCTGTTTCCCAATATAAGACTGAGTGTTACCTTTATGAATCAGCACTAAAATGTTATCAGTGCTTATCTCTGTGTGATAGAATTTGGGGTAATTTTTCAATTTTTTTCTTATTAATACATGTTACTCTACAATCAAAATTATATACAAGCAGCCTGTAAGCCCAGCACTTTGGGAGACTGAGGTGGGTGGATCACTTGAGGTCAGGAGTTTGAGACTATCCTGGTCAACATGTTGAAATCCTGTCTCTATTAAAAATACAAAAATTAGCTGGGCATGGTGGGCGCCTATAATCTCAGCTACTTGTGAGGCTGAGGCAGGAGAACTGCTTGCACTCAGCAGGCGGAGGTTGCATGAGCCAAGATTGTGCCACTGCACTCTAGCCTGGGCGACAGAGTGAGACTCTTTCTCAAAATAAAAAATAAAAAATAAATTATTTACGAGTGGTTTTATCATTTAACATAATGTGAAAGTGTTTTCAAATAATGATATTTTTTTCTCTGAAACAGAAAATAAAGATACCCACAAACAAGTCTTTCCTAAAAATAAAAATTTGAATGCTCATGAAAAAAGATCCTTAAATCTCATATTAAGAATGATTTTACTTCAGATGGCAGAAATATGACACAGCTAATTTGGTTTGCTCAGATTCTATTTAGAAATTTTTCTATGTTGTAACCTTTCTGAGTTGACTAATACTAAATGTTGACAAAATTCTTTTGTCAACTTTATTGAGGTATAATTTAAAAAACTATATATTAAAGGTACACAACTGGTAGTTTTGATACGCGTATTGAGACAATTCTTTATCATAATAATCTTCATAGATACATAGGATCATCTTAACTATTTTGCTTTATCACTACAATTTGTTTCTTCAATCTTGACAATCAAAGCTTCAAAACGACAGCGCATCTGTGGGTAGTAAATATGTTGCCAACAAATGTCGGAAGGTAGCATTTTTTTTTTCTTGTTGAAACAGTTTTTGATTACTATAAAACTGGAATACGTTCATTAAAGAAAAACTGGGAAATGAGATAAACAGAGAGAAAAAATAAAACTTGTTTTGAACATCCCTAACTTTTCTTTCAGAGATAACTACTGTTAAAGTATTGCTGTGTATCCTTCCAGAAAAACACCCGTGTGTGTATAATTCTTTTATGAAGCTGTAATCATGCATATACACACATACATATAATTATAAATATAATTTAGTAACATTTGTACTAACTGAGCAATATATTATGAACATTTTTAATGTAAAAAGAAATTCTATGCAGGTAAATAACTATAGCATAAAATATGCAACTATCTACATTTTTATATCATAAAATATAGCAGTATAATACAAAATAATATTCTATTATCACTGGTCATTAAAGTTGTTTCTAATTTTTTCACTAGTATAAATGACATTGACTTGACTACTCTGATGGTTACATCTTTGTATAAATACTTAATTATTTCTTCAGGATGAATTCCCAGAAATATAATTTCTGATTCAAAGACTTTGCATATTTTTGAGGATTTTAATACACATAACCAATTTCCTAGCAATTGACTGTTAAAGTCCTAGCAATTGACTTTCACCAATGGTATATAAAAGTATCTGTTTTCCTTCTCTTCACCCTTACTGCCAAACCTATCAGTAAAACGACGACATTTAACAATTCTAATTTTTACTGATTTAAACATTATTTATTCTTGATTGCTAAGAGGTGTGTCATCTGTAAATGGCAAAACTAGCACTGATTATTTACCACAGTAAAAATCTTTTCACATTCAATACGTTTCTCAAGGTGACTGATGACTGCTTTTCCCAAGTTCTGGAAACTCAATAGCTAAATTGCTTTTACTCTTGTCCAAGAATAAAAAATAAGAAGGAAAGTTTGTTTTGGCTCTTTTGATGAGAGGAGCTGCTTCATAAAGGAAAAACCTTCCTCCTGGGCTCGGGCAATCCTCCTGCCTCAGCCTCTTGAGTAGCTGAGACCACAGGCATGCGCCACCATGCCCAGGTAATTTTGTTTTTCTTTGTATTGACAGGGGTCTTCCTATGTTCCCCAGGCTGGTCTTGAACTCCTGTACTCAAGTGATCCTCCCACCAGAGCCTCCCAAAGTCCTGAGATTACAGGCGTGAGCCACTGTGCTGGGCCTGGGCAGGTGCTTTTCACACTAGAATCTCTATTCCTCCCTTTCTCTCTATTTCCTTTCCTTCTCCCCTATCTCTTTGCCTTTCACTAATTTCACAAAGGTTTATTGAACATCTACCATACGATAAATGCACAGAAAAAATAAAGCACAGTAAATCACAGCCTCTGCCCTCAAAGAGCTCACTGTCTAATAGAAAATAAGGCCATTCACCCCTTGAAACCCAGGCATGAACACCTTTAAAAGCTGAATGTGCATGTATCTTTGTCGTCCCTGGTGTCTACTAGATGCTTTACGCACAGTGGGTGCTAAATCACCACTTCTTTTGGATGATTATTGGGATTCAAAATAGAAAATAAATTGTTTTGAAACTGGAAGATCACCAAAGACAGCACCATTTTGTTTGATTCTTGTGTTCTGATTAGGACAGATGATATGAAATTTGTAATATTTGCTGTTTTTAACCTATGCAAAAGACAATTTCATACAACTCAGTCTCTAACTAGCAATTCCTTAAAAGACAGGCAATAAATGCAAGTATCTTCAGGGGCCAGGAAAGGAAAGTAATGTAACTGCTGGATGAGTGTGCATACCGGGGTAGTCACAGGGTATAGACAACTGGCAAGTGTATGCTTGTAAACACATGCATATCACAGCAATAAAATAACTGTGCAATCTAATACAATGGTTTATTGAACATGAAAGAAGAATAAGAATGAAATGCAAGAATAAACATGCTTTGGTTTGATCAGCAACTTTTAAAAGCAAGACAAAAACAACATAGGCCAATAGGGCAGAAATGACAAATGGATTTTAACTTTAGTTCCAATTTCCATTTATTGTTAATGTCTTCTGGGTGCTTGTGTTGAGAAAGATTCCGAACCATGCCTGTGATGAATTTTGATGTCTGCCTTGGGTACAGGATAGAAAAGCGAGGGTATACGCATCATATATTTGTCATCCTCAAATGAAGATATTATAATTAAGGTCAAGGTATAATTTGGAACATGCAAAGAATGTGTATCCAAGTTTTATTTAATCCATTGTTGAGGAATCCAGAAGATGTCAAAGCCAGGTCAAAGGAAGCTATGAAACACACATACACACACATATAAATATATATGTAGACATATATACACACATGTATGTATGTGTTTGTATGTGTATGTTTATGTGTTTGTATGTCTGTGTTTGTATATTTTTGTCAACAAACACCAAGCAAATAAACCAAAAACCAAAAACACAACCTAGACAGATATTACTAAATTGAATACAGACTAGTTAATATCCTACAGGTCAAATAAACCATAACCTCTTTGGTTGTTTTCTCTACCTTTATTATCTCATTGGAATAAAAACTTTTAACATAATTTTTAGCATAGATTAAAATCAGTAAACAACAATAGTTTGGTGAGTGAGTGTGAGGATTATTTGTAATTATATTAAAGAATTTAAAAATTCCTAGTGAAAGAATTTACCTAACCTTAAATAAGAACAAAGATTGAGTTTGAAGGGCAGTCCGGGTAGAATACGACTGCAGACTACAAGTGAGCTTCTTGTAAACACATTCATATCATAGCAATAAAATAACTGTGCAATCAGGGAACTCTTAACTGTGAAACCAGGTATCAACTTTTCAATCCCAAAGCTTTGCCTTGCTAACAAAAGGAGCAAATGCTAAGGATTTTTGATACATTAAATGATTAGGCAGAGATATGTCAAAGTCAAGGAAAGCCAGTAAAATGTAAAGATAAAGAGCAGTCAGTTTGTAATCTTGTAGGTGTCAGTCAAGGGGTCAAGAGTATTTGCAAAAATACAGATGTTTGGTCATAACGAATTAGCCTAAAAAATAGTTCTGACTAGCAAAGACTTGGGGCAGAGAACAAACTCTGAGGATTTTCCTTCCACATAACCTTCAGCTGGAATATTGTTGTCACCATTGACTTAAATGCATTAGCCCTTTTCTATCAAACTTGTACTGTTTGTGAAAAATTTACAATTTTTTTCTGGTCCACTGAGGCACATAGAAGAATGAAAAACCTTGAGAATTAAGATAAGAAAACACATTGCTTTTCTAAACAAATCAGTAACATTGCAAGAAATCCAGTTTTCTTCCATTCTTGTCACTGGTCAGGGACAAATTCCTCAATTATAGGATGAGTAATCTATATGGATGCCTCAGTCTCCTGTAGCTCTGAAAGTCTATGAATTCAATCAGGCTAATATAATAGGAATTATTTCTAGCTAAATTAAAACAAAATGTCCCATATTTGAGTGAGATTATGAAACATCAAACCACAATAAAAGCAATGCTACTATTTTCTGAAATAAAATCACCAGAAAGAAAAGTTGAGTTCAGAAGGATAAGCTTAGTTGACAAAGGCTAAAAATAAATTCCCTTACATATTTTGTTAATAATAAATCAGTATGCTTCCAATTGGACATGTCACTCATATAATGGCATTTAAAGGTTTTCATAAACATACATGGTGTTTGTACCATTTCCAGCTGAAGTACGAAAAATGTAAATCCCTCAAAGAATAGGAAAAACAATCCTCCTAAAGATGTCAGAAAGACATCAATTCAAAATTCTGCTATGACGTAATGATACCTTCCAGAGATGCTTTAAAATCATGCTTTATAACTCTGCAGTGTATTCAGTGACACTCAGTGGGATGCCATCATGCTTGCAAATACATACAAAGGTCCTTGAGTATTTACTGGGCTATGGGCTACTCCGATGCCTCCTCTACACTCAGGGCCATCCCACTGGCCTTGCAACAATTAAGAATGAGGAAGATCTGTGTCCAGAAAAGGGAGCCCTGGAGAACAGAAAGGAAGAATGGTCTAGAAGAGCATTGTGGAGTGGTTCTCTCATCTTCTCAGGTTTGGATCCCTTTATCTACGGGCTTCTAAAAACCTACTTTTAAGGAGACATTCTGGATTGACCCTCCTGTTTCAGGTACTTGGGAAAAGATGTTTTCAGCTCGTATTTCTCCAGGAACAGCAAAATGTTTTGAATGCACCCTGGAGCTGGGGCACTCCTTACTGCTGGTGATTATCAATGAACACATTTTTACTGAGGGTGTATCTCTATGTGTCAAGGGTTGGAAATACCAAGGATGTGTCCATCAGAGCATTGCTTTTCAAGAACTTAAAAACATGGAACATAAAATTCCTCTTTGATTCCTATTGCTGATCAGTTCAGGTTTCTATTCATTTAGTGTAGTTCTTAGTGCATATAACACTAAAGAGTTTGAAATTGCAGCCCACACACTCAGTTAGTGGACAAACACACTAATTTCATGTTGGCCAGATAGGAACCTTCTTGGGGATGTAAATTTCAGGACTCTTCTGAAAGAAGCAATTCATTCTGATCCAGCTCTACTCCAGTTTCCCTTCTACCATTCTGCTGCCCAAGTCTGGTAGAAGGTGAAGAAAAATCAGTCAGCTTTGATTGCTGATGGGCTAAGTTTACAAGGAGGGAGTAGGGAGGGGCTGAATGCGGCCAGCGTGTGGAGTCACCAAGGGGAGCTAAGAAGCCACCTGTGTGATTTGCTCTTGATATGCAGATACCACTTCAGGAGACAAGTATAGGAAAAACAACATGGTCAAAAAGTCAAGGGTTATCTGCTAAATTTAGAATTATTCTATGGCTGCGATCCAGCACTACTGTTACTAGGACAGTTAAGAGAAACACACTTCTTCACGTCTCCCTACTTAGAAGCAAACACTTTCAAATCTTTTAGCAGAAGCTTTTGGTATTTACTTCTGTATCTCAAAAGAATATGCATGTATTGCTATTTTTGACTTACCACCATGAAAGATGAGAATATTGCTCTTTCTTATCTCTACTCCTGTAGCACATGTATACATTACTCCCATTCTTTCAGAGATAGTTATACTATGATTTAGTTACAGTGTTCAGTGTTTATGTTATCATAAACACTGTGTGTGTTCAGGGTTGAGTCATACAGTAACCTAACAATTATTTTTATCTTCATGAATAATTTTTTTTATTTTCCCTATAGTTAATAATTATCTTGTTTTATCATTTGCTTAATTTTTTGCATATATCTCCAGTCCAACTCCAAAGTATCCACTGGTTAGCCAAAGGGTTTTGCAATATGCACAGATATAACAAGTGTTCTCTTTGTTAGATTCTCTTGAAGCCTTTTCTGGAGCCTTTTACCTGCTCCAATCTAGACTGATTAATTTCTGTTTTCTTCACTTCTATTTTGTGCTAAATCTCTTTTATTTATTCCATGTCTTCCCCTTTCATTGTTGATTTTTTAATTTTAGTTGGAGCACATTGGTCAGTAGCTTCCAGAGAAAGAGTTCATGAATATTAAGTTTCTCGAGCCTTGCGTGTCTAAAAATGACTTCTTTACACTTGCACACTTGATTGCTAGTTTTGCTGGGCACAGTATTTTGGATTGGATTTTTTTTTTAAACATTTTTGTGGAAAAATTTTCTCCACTGTCTTTTAGCCCTGTTAAGAGGTTTGAAGACTTTGTGATTCACCATCCTAAAAACAGGTGTGTGGTCTGTTTTGTTTTGGTTTTTGTCCCTCTGGCAATTTCTAGCACTTTTGGTCCCTGTTTATTAAAATTTCACAATGATATGCTTTGGCATAGGTTTATCTATCCCCTATGCTGGGCACTCTTTGAAACCTTCCAGTCTGAAAGCTGTGGTCTTGTTTGGAAAAAAAATTTTATGAATTATTATGATAATTTCCTCTGTTTTTTCATTCTGGAATATTATTTGTCTGGATTTTAAACTTTTTTTTTGAGACGGAGTTTTGCTCTTGTTGCCCAGGCTGGAGTGCAATGGCGCGATCTCGGCCCACCGCAACCGCCGCCTCCCTGGTTCAAGCGATTCTCCTGCCTCAGCCCCCCAAGTAGCTGGGGTTACAAGCGTGCACCACCACACCCAGCTAATTTTGTACTTTTAGTAGAGATGGGGTTTCTCCATGTTGGTCAGGCTGATCTCGAACTCCCGACCTCAGGTAATCTGCCCATGTCAGCCTCCCAAAGTGCAGGGATTACAGGCGTGAGCCAACACACCTGACCAGATTTTAAACTTTTATACATTTTCTCTCCAATCTCTCATCTAATTTTTTTGCTTTACTCTCTAAAAGATTTCCTCAACTGTATTTCCACCTTTTTTCAGAGTGTTTTGTTTTTGTGTTTAACAGCCAGTTTATGTTCTCTGACATTTATTGAAAAAAATAGCATTCTGTTCTTTTTCATGGACATAATATATTTGGTTATTTTTCTATGGACATTAATGATACGTGTATACTTCACACATTCTCACTACATAGTCATTATTTCCTACAAAGTTACTTTTTTTCCCTGCTTTTTCCTATTTTTAAGGAAGTTTTCCTCATATGTCTAGTAACATTTAATTATCTGTTCATATTTCAAATTGGCAGACTAAAAAGCTGATTGGATTTCTGGATGTGTTTGCTGCCCTTGAAAAGTATGAGAGTTGGTAAGGCATCATTGCAGAGGGATCTGTCTTTTTCTCTTTTGGAGTAATAACCTAATATTGATATCTTTAGGTCTTTACACTTAGGCAGATTAGAGTCTTGGGAGAAGTTCTTTCTAATCTCTTGCCACGATAGAGTGAAGGCCTGGATGCCAGCATTCTAGAGCAAGATTGGAGAAGAATGAGGGAGGTCTCAGCATTTTTTGGTATGCTTACGATCACTTTATCTTCCTTCCTTCCTTCCTTCCTTCCTTCCTTCCTTCCTTCCTTCCTTCCTTCCTTCCTTCCTTCCTTCCTTCCTTCCTCCCTTCCTCCCTTCCTTCCTTTTCTTTCTTTCTCTTCAGACAGAGTCTCGCTCTGTCACACAGGCTAGAGTGCAGTGGTGTTATCTTGCCTCACTGCAACCTCTGCCTCCTGGGTTCAGGTGATTCTCCTGTCTCAGCCTCCCGAGTAGCTGGGACTATAGGCACATGCCACCACGCCTGGCTAATTTTTGCATTTTTAGTAGAGACAGGGTTTCACCAGGCTGGTCTGGAACACCTGACCTCAGGTGATCTGCCCATTTCAGCCTCCCAAAGTGTTGGGATTACAGGCGTGAGCCATTGCGCCCGGTCTATAGCCTGCTTACACCTGGGCTTTGTGTCATCCTCAAAACCCTCTGTTTTCCTGACTCCAGCAAATAAATAAATAAATAAATAAATAAATAAATAAATAAATAGTCTCTGTAAGGTGGGAGTTCTGACTGTTCCTTAAGTAGCTGTCAACTATCCTCTTTGTTTTATGCCTTATCTTGAATCCCACTTCCAGAGGAAACAAACATCATCAATTTCTGAGACTTTTAAGGTTTTTTTATACCTTGGATTGGTTCCAGGTTTTCACACAGATGACCAATGATCAGGTTCTCAGATCTGTTAACTGCTGTAAACATATAGCCAGATGCCTAAATTATGTAATGGTCGTCTCTTATCTATTATCCCTCACCCTTGCCAGATTACACCCTTAAAAGTCTCTCTTAATGGAGTTTTGGTGTGGTTTCAAGAAAGATCAGTTAGTTGAATATGTTCAACCTACCATATTTCTCCTGAAGTTCCATGATTCTACTATATCCTACTGCAGATATTTTTGTTGATTAAGGTTAAAAGTCAGATCTTACATTTCTTATCTTTGATCTTAGTATTTGCAGGTAATGTTGAATCCAATGGGAAGAACAGGTCTTCTGCTTTGCCTGGCAGGGACTTACCGTGGGATTCTCTGACTTTCTTTATATTTTTTCTAATGAAAAGTATGCAGTGACTAATCTCTTACCACAGATGGCACTGTCTGGATGATCTGTCAGGTTTTCCTTGCTATATCTTTTCCTAGGTAGAGTGCCATCACAGCCACAGAGGAAGCTTGAGCTCCTAGGTACTTATTAGGTGGGAAATAGCTTGGATATCTTGGCTTCTCTTGCCAATCTCACAAGGCTGCTTGTGTGGAACAGGTGCGGTGGTGTGTGCAAGAAGCAGTCAACTCCCCACGTTTCTAAAGGAGTGATCAGTCAAGCTGACCTTTGATTTTCTGAGTGCTGGTGACTTGTCCAACTCCCGTCATGGTGGTCATCGGATATGTTGATACTTGATTCAGTCGCCAGGAAATTATGTCCAGATTTGTAATTCTATACCCTAAGTCTGTCATGTAAAGTTGCAATTTTAATTCAAAACACTGCTAGATAAATTATACTATTAAATCTAAAAAAAAATTAAGGAGACTTCTAGAACTAAATTCTAAGATGATAAAATAAATCATGTGTTCAATCCTGTCATATTTGAGAGTTGACATATTTCCTCCTTTATCCTTCACCAGTCCCTCTTACACTTTTCCAAAACAAGCAGCAACAAAGCATTTGACCTTTTGCTTCAGGGAAGAAAGGGATGGCAGAGAAAGAAGAATGAAAAGGCACATTTTTCTGCTTGGTCCTGAGGACATTCTCATACCAAGGCTTCCTTGTCCTCAAGTCTAGGAGAAACCGCAGACAAGCCTGATGTCCTGAAGAGAGAAGCTCTGTGGCTCCTTTCCCAGAAGGTGCTCCAGAAAGTTGCTGCTGGTATTCCCAAGCAGCCAGAACCCACAGAAGCAGAAGTGTCTAAGTAGATGGGCCTGAGCCTTAGGGAGTTCCTCCTCGGTCCAGCCAAGGGTGGCAAAGATGGAGCCGAGCCTGTGGTTATGAAAAGGATGGTCAATGACCAAGACCAGAAAAGAATGAGATGACGCAGGGCTACCAGCTTGGACCAGATTCCCTCTCTGATGCCCAGGCACTAGGGAAGGCTCTTAGTGCTTAGCTACCACTCTAGGTTATTTCAAAATAGAAATATATATATATATATATATATATATATATATATATATATATATAGAGAGAGAGAGAGAGAGAGAGAGAGAGAGAGAGAGAGAGAGAGAGAGAGAGAGACTTGTTTTGAGTGCACTGAGGGTCTTCTCAAATGCAAATGTTACCACAACATGAAGCCTTTCCTGAGTAGCCCATACAAATAGCAATCTCTCCTGCTGGCACTCCTGTCTCATATGCTGTTTAATATTTCTCTGTAGCATTTATCACCATCTGTCATTCTACTAATAGATATATTTTCTGGTATGCTAGCTTTGGTCTCTTCCTCCAGGGATTATGAGTTTCATGAGGATGGAGTGTCTTAGTTTGTGTTTCCCTCGAAGGAAATGAGACAGAACATGTACTTGAAGGTGATCCCATTTAAGGGGAGAGGGAGCTGGAGTATTTACACCAAGTCCCATCAGTCATTGTTTGAGAACTGCTTCCAGGGTGATAATTCCTCAGTACTCTTTGGCCAACTGCACCCTTGGGAAGAGGGGGCTCTGGAAGCTAAACAGAGCCTTCAGCAAAGAGATGCAGGCGCTCAGTGGGAAGTCCAGCAGACAAGCAGTGTTCCTCCAGTTCACTGCTGATCTTTAGAACTCACAACAGTGCCTGGCTTGTAAATGCTCAGTAAATATTAATTGAAAAAATGATTATTTGGTGCCTGAATATTAACATTTATGTATTAATTTATATTGTGAGTGGTTTTGTGCTTCATCTTGGCAACCAGATATCTCAAACGATATTGTATCATGGACAACTAAAAATGGCAATTCCGAATTCAGCCATAAATGACACTGTAAAGGAAGGACTAAGAAGAAAACATCAAAGAAATGCAATGAACAGCTCACAGACCAGAACCAAGAGGCCCCGCAGGCGTTGACTAATGGTACCTTGAAGGCCAACAAATATGCAGAAGAAAGACAGGGAGGATTTGGGGGTCAGAGTCCTGACAAAGTCTTAGAAAGATTGAAAGTTTTATCCTTACGTCCTACCTCTGCCTAGCAGAAGTGCTAACCAGACAGCATTAAATGCTCAAAGCTATCAAAATAGACCAGGAAAGGGGACTAGAATAATTCAGAATAGGCCAAATCAATCCTTAAGTGACAGCAGAGTTGGCTGTACTTCATGACATTGCACATTGTGAACCACCTGCTCCATCAGTGCCCTCTCTTCTTAGCTTCCTTTGCTCAGCCCTGGTAGAGTTTCCTATTAGATTCACAAGTAAAGGATCTGAAATAATGTAATAGGCTCTCACTTTCTACCAAGTTCATGAATGTGACTTTATTTATTTATTTATTTATTTTTGAGATGGAGTCTGGCTCTGTTGCCCAGTCTGGAGTGCGGTGGCATGATCTCAGCTTACTGCAACCTCTGCCTCCCAGGTTCAAGTCATTCTCCTGCCTCAGCCTCGTGAGTAGCTGGGATTACAGGCGCACACCACCATGCTCGCCTAATTTCTATATTTTTAGTAGAGAGGGGGCTTCACCATGTTGGCCAGGCTGATCTTGAACTCCTGACCTCAAGTCATCCGCCTGCCTCGGCCTCCCAAAGTGCTGGGAATACAGATGTGAGCCACCGTGCCTGGCCAAATGTAACTTTAAATAAGGTCAGTTAACACAAGCAGATGCTGCTCATTTAACTGAAATTTCTGAGCGCAGTAGCAAGTCCTCAGCACCTTATTCTCTCATTACACTCTGCATGAGCTCCGTGACCCAGGGGAAGAAAAAAGTACATAGGGCATAGTCAAAAACTAATCCTTAAATACAACTCATGGCACATTGCTAAGGTCTCTGGAAGGGGCCCCACTGAGGCTCTTCCCTGCTCGATATGCTAATTGGATGGTTAGCTAGGATATGCCCCCATCATGCCATTAAAGAACTAGCATGGAACTGCTCCTGAGCTAGTCCTAAAAGCAGTTTAAGGCAGCAGCAGCAAAGTGCTAAAGGAAAAAGGATCAAGGAAAGAAAATGTGGTAGGCCATGCTTATACATGCAGTACTAAAAAACAAAACAAAACAAAACAAAAAAGGGTATGACAGGAAAGTGCAAGGAAAAAGAGAGCCTTAGAAGAGTTTCATGATTTAAAATATTTCCAGCATATTGTTGAACAATCTTTTATGATACGCTACTTGCTATATGCAAGCATTAACTCATGTCATCCTCACAGTAACTCTGTAAGTGGCTACTTCTATGACTATTTTACAGATGGGAAACCTGAGGCAAGTAGCTTGCTCAAGGTTTGTGCCCAAAGATAAGGTGGCTCAAGTAGCTTGCTGAAGGTTGCTCAAGGTTACAACTCATAAGTGAATAAGTTGGGCTTTGAGCCCAGGCGGTCAGGCTTTGTGTTTCATGCCATTAAACATGATGCTATGCTGCTTGCTGTAGAAGACATCACACATCATCTAGTGATAGAAGAAGGTAAATAACCATAATTATCATAATAATGGGAGCTACTATTACTGAGCATTGACCACACGCCAGGCATAGAAATCCTATGAGAGACATACTTTTAAATTCCCATTTTCAGTTGAGTAAACGGAGGCTTAGAGATGTTAGCAACTTGTCTGAGGGCACAAGGTTATTTAGTGTGAAATGGATCTGGATACCATGCCTGGGCAATGGAAAGACAGATAGTGGTGGGTAGGGTTGATAGTGCTTATCCACATAACTTTCCTAACACGGCCTGGACTGGGGGCATGGACGATGGGGAGGAAAGGTGTCCTGCCTTCTTGGCAGTTGGCTTCAATCTGGGCACTCTGCATTGGTCCTAAAAATAATCCTAAATGTGACCAAGGCAGAGTTTTCCCAGGATTTACTTATCTCTCTAAAACGTGTTACTTTAATCTTTCTGTGTAAAGAAGCTGAGCTCCGGCGGACAAATGACCCATTTGGCAGAGGCGTGAGGATTAGCTCTTTGATTTGAATTTGTCTATCAAGGTCCAAATTCTTTTCCCGACTTAATTTACATTCTAATCTCTGCAAGTAATTTAAAAGCATCCTCTAGCATTTTTATCCTCCAACCCATGAATCTGATTTTTAGGAAGAAAAATGAAATATAATAGAAAACTTGTCATGCCAACATGAGGACAAGAGAAATGGTGAACACAAGAAGTGACATTGTTTTGTGGGCTTTGCAAAAAATATGCAGGTTAGCTTTAAAAAATAAAAACAGCTAAACCCATGCAAATAACATCTTCAGAGCTCTGCAGCACAGAGAAATCTACAAATTTTGCCTTGGAAGACAGATGGCCCATAAATCCACGTAGAATCATCACAGTGAAGATGGGAAAACTGGACAATGTGTCTGCCAGCTTGCATGGACACCAGCCTCCTTCTACTGTGCCAAATGCCAATTAGGCAGGATCTGGCACTCAGATGTTTGGATGTCACCGGGATTAGGTGGTTGAGAATCCATTCATCATTGCTCAATCTTCACTCTTAATGCAATAATACCAGAGCATACTGGAACGCTACCAGCCCAGTGGTTTAGCACCTCCTTAAATCACTTCTAAGCACAGCACTGAAAAGCAATTTCTCGGCTCACGTTTTTTCCTGGTGCTTTGGGCCTTGCAAATTCTGCTAGATCAGCTCACAGAAAGTCAGTGCAGATGGCATTAATATCCCATGGCTCACCAAAGTTTATTTGCCTATTTTAAGAAATAATCTAAATGTTCCCTTCTCAACTATCTTTGCCTGGGCACAAACTTTCCTATCACATTGGTCAGCTAACTGTGCTTTTGTACATTATATGAACTTCACTGGCGTCTTTGGTTATTTTGCCATTTTCCCCCCTAAATCTGGAGTCGGTATGTTCTGCACCTGTTTCCATGTGTTATTATTTTATCTTAAGTTGAAAAGCGTCACATACTGTTATTCCATCTTGATTGCAAAAACTGTGCTATTACCATAACTATGTGCAAATACAGCTCCAAGATATGGTGTGATAATGGCCCCTAAATGGCTATGTACTCTTCTCAAAAGCTCCTGCAGATTGGCTCTTCACGCAGTGCTCACAGCTTTCTGTGTCCCTGCAGTTTCCCCTGTATTAAGTTGTACTATTTGATGTGGTTTTGTGTGAAAATTCTTAATAATAACACCTTACTTTGATTTAACACTTCCCCTTTTTCAAAGTATTGTCACATCTGTGAGCTTATTTACTCCTCATCATTCCACTTGGTAGGCAGAAGACAGTTTTATTATTTAACATGACAGAGAAGCAAACTTGTCCCAAGAGAGATTAAACAGCCCCTTTAAAATGACATAGAAAGATAAGAACAGAATCCAGATTAGAACCTGTCACTCTTAAATAGAGCTTTAGAGCTGTGTTTGGAACATAGATTTATTTGTAGAAGGACTGATTTATCATTTAAAATTAGAGGTTCTCAGAGGGTAGGAAACCAATTCCATTGCCTTTTATGAATACACTGTCACAGTGCTTTATGAGAGGAGACCCTCCACAGTGGTTCCTGACTATAATACAAAGGAGGAAAAATGTTCTAGTTCCTTCACCAGAATGTCATGTTTCTTGATCAAATTGGACATTGGCTTTGTATGAGCAAGGACCATGACCTTCACTTTGTTTATATCTCTTCCATAGTCTAGCATAAAGGCAGGCCCAGAATATTACGTTCTCATTAATGCTTTCTGATGAGCTACTTAAAACATGTTATCTTTTAGTGCCCTACATGCCACTTGTCTCTCATTTGGCCCTCTGCTCTGCAGCATAAAGCACAGCATGGAATGCCAGTTTCCTCTTCAGATGCCTTCAGCACATCCTTCCCCACTGTACTGACTACAGAGGAGGTTCTACTACATTGAGAACCCTGATAGATGAAGAATGGTGCCCTTTCATTGTCTGACTCAAGGGTTGACACAGGTAGCAAGACTAAAAAAACTGTGTGTTGAGTAAATAAACCAACAAGTAAGTCAAGAATAGCATGAAGGGTTCCAGTCAGGTCACAAATGTTACATCTTTAGACTTACCTCTCAATAACTCATTCTTAAACAGTATAACAAGTCAAATTACTGGACCATCCAAAAAGTCAGTTTCCTCATTGTAAAATGGGAATAATAATATGGACTTGAAGACTTATCTGAGGTTTTGTACAAGAAATAGAAAAGCTGAAAAATGTGCCATGGTAATTTGCAGGTAAAGAGCTTAGAGCAATTCCAGAAACTCCCCATAATGTCAATAAACAAAACTTCAAGCTTCCCTTGCACATGGTTATTCAATAGATATTTGCTAGATGAATGAATGGATATTAGCTAGATGAATAAATGGAATTGAATCACATTATATCTTGTTTTATAATTATTTGTAATAATAGAATTTTCTCCTTGGCTCCTTGAGAGCAAATACTTTATCTGGACTTTGTTCCTCTTTCTAGCAGTTCATAAGTTAGATGGGTAACACATGATTGTTAAAGTGTCCACACAACTGCATTAGGTATACGTTAGAATAAAGAAATGCATTCAATAAGCATCAGGTACTTTGAAGGATCTCTTTTTTGACATGCTGGAGATTCTTGTTATAGCTGCAGAGTGAGGTGGGAACATCCTTTTTAGTATCGTGAACAGTGTTTTGCTGGTAATAATATCATAGCAGACTGTATTGGTGCTCCAGGAGATACAGCTGAGCTGGACTTGTATCTGCATCTCTGCCTGATGACTGACTTCATGTGGTATAGGCTGGAAAGGCCTAAGAATTCACACTTTCTAAGAGCATCCTCCAACAATGGCTGTGTTTGGGAATGACTGTCTTGACAACACGTTTTTTGTAAGCTGCTGTCTCTTCCTCATTCACACTCCCTACTGCCCTACTAGTACTTCCTGGAATCACCTTTCAAACTCTGTGGACTTGAATCTCCTTTAAAAGTTGGCTTCTGGGAAAACCCCCAACAAAGACATACAGCCACATTGTTCAGAAGCATTTTTTGGGGCTTATTTTCTACATATAAGGTAGAATGCTTAGGTAAGCATTACCTAAGCATGCTTAGGTAAGAAGTTTGATTTTGTTCATCATTCTCAATTAACTCTCGTGTTAAAATAATGCTATCCCTAGCTTAGAGATCATCTTTGCTGTCACAGCTGGCATCCTAGAGACTGCAGTGATTCAGAGTTAGGACAGATCTTCCAGAATCTCCATAAGAGATTAGTGAAATCCTTGCTCACTTTCCACTTCCTGGCAGGATTCCCTACCATGGTACATTTTTCAGCTTTTTCTATTAAGAGTTAGGGTGGAAGGTCCCTCCCTCACTTAATCTGGTTTCCCTGTGATTTGCTTTTTTTTTCTGCATTCGACCTGTTTCCCTCCCACTTATCTGTTGTATCACATTGATTATTGACAAGACCCTGGATAATGCCAATGTTAGGAGCCAAACGCCTGTGGCTCTGTGGCCTCTCTCCCTCCCAACACAGTACAACCTGTCAGCCTGTTTTGACTGAGCCAGAGTCCCCTGCCCCCCCACCCCTACATTGCAACCTACTCCTAGACCCTGCTGACAAGGGGAAAGGTATACTAGCCAACCATTATCAATGCCGTGTTCTGCTGGGAGGTCACATCTAGGAGGAAAGAAGCCATTCTCTGCTGTGTCCCAATAGCTCTCACATGAAATGGCAAGGCACCTCTGAAAGGTGTGATGAAGGAAAGTTTTAACAAGACTCAGCAGACAATGAGGTTGATGAGGCTACCAAGCTCACTTCTCTATTGGACTGGCATTTGATTTTACCTTTTACTATTTATATTTTTCCTGTCTGGTTATTTTCTGAACAAAGAACATTTCAGCTGTGGGTAGATGGAGCTGTGACTTTCTGGCCAGAGCTGTGGGCCTGAGTAGACATTGAGGTCACTGAAAGAAAGAAGAAAACAAACAGGATTCCTGGGCCAGGCCTTTGCCTTTCCTCAGGCCCCGGCCCTGCCTTCTGGGAATAAAGGAAATGTAATAAGGGAAAGGAAAGCAAAAGGAGTTGCCAGGTCAACCAATGAACAATAGATCCACAATGACTATCTTGAAACTTTTTTTCATTCTTAGGCAATGTGAAATATTTCAGAGAAGTCTATGAACATACCAAACATGAAGTTAAGAAGAACTTGGAATGCACTCAGGGACGACAATGCCATTTTTCTGTAACCCTCCGCAGAGGCTGGAGAGTCAATAGATGGAATTTAAATGAGATCTCGATCAATAAAATCCTAGAGTAGCTTTTCAGCAGCTTTTTCAGTGCAGTAACTTAATTAAGGCATGAAAAACATTGGCTACATCATATAGTTTTCCTCTGTTTTTGTCTTTTGGGAAGAAAATTGATCTCATTTGTGTTGACTTTGTTGATTCACTTCGGTTCTATTTCCTCAACTACTTTGTAGGTAATCTATATAAAATGACTTAAATGGATGCTACCTTAATTGTAAGGCAGATCTTTAAACTAGTCAGTATTTCCTTCAGAGGAGTGGTTTTTAAACTAAACATCCTGAATATCCCAGGGTTTGGGCAGACGTCCCTGTAGAGAATGGGGTGGGTCATAAGGGGAGACAGTGGTAGGGCAACAGCCACCATCACCTGTATTCCAGGCTCCCCTCTATTCCACCAAGACAGCACCTTTAAAGCTTTTCCCTACATATTGGCCTTTCTCATGAGACTTTGTTAGAAGAAACAAACAAAGGGTGCTATGTCTAGGACCAGTTTGGAAACCACTGCTATAGATATCGATCAATAACTTCTAAATGGACTGTGTTGCAACTTTTTTCTAAGCAAGTCCTGAGGGAGTGCCTAGGTGGATGTCTGGAGTAGCGGGAAGAATTCTGCAATGGGACAAAGAAAATAGGGTCTTGGTCCCAACATTGCCATTTCTGCAAACTGCCTCTTCTAATAACCTGACAGTTTGGCTAAGCTAAATGGCTAAGTCCTTTGTAGACTGGAAATCTATGATTTGAGGCCACTAGCCAGGGCTTCATGATTGGAAACAATGAAGACAATAACGTGACACATTGGCAGGAATGATGAGGCATAGCCTCTTTCCATTTTTTTTTTCTCTGAATGCTCAGCAACTCTGACCTTACCTATCTTTCACTTTTAATTCCCTAAGGCCATTTATAGAAAAGTGCTTGTCTTAGTTTAGGTTCTTCCAAAAGCAAGATCTGAGACAAGGATTTGAGCGCAAGTAGCTTTTTTGGGAGTTGACCCTATGAAGCAACAGTTGAGAAGAGAAGTGAGACAAGAAGGAAAGGCAGCTAAGAAGGAGAAGGTTATGAAGCAGGTTACAGCTGTGGTCAATTAGGGCTCAGTCTCATCAAGGAACTCTGGGAGAAAGCAGAGAACACACATCAGAACTTTGCAACCCAAGGGGCATAGAAGATGAGGTATTTATTCTTCAACTACTCCTGAGGCATACAATCCCTGGGAATTGTAGCCTGGCTGTGAATGGACTGACAGAAGGCCCTGGAGAGTTACCAAGTGTGTAGGTGGCTGGGTTGGAACCATGAGTGCCAAGGGACATGGGACTAGCACAGGTGTCTGCTACATTGCTGGTCTCATCCCATTTTACAGATGAAGAACCTGAAGCACACAAGTAAAGTCTCTTGCCTGAGGTTTACTGGCTTCATCATGACACTATGCCAGCCTATTTCTTTAATCTGGGCATGTTTGATCTTTCAAGGATGGAGAATAGAGATTATAATCATCACTATTATTAGTTTTTATAACTTCTACCTAGTAAAGTGAAATGGTGCTGGAAAAATATGATTCAAAAAATCTACATTGAAGTGATAATGAAGTAAACAGCAAGAGTCGAGTGTACATCCCTACTTTTATGACTATAATTATAATTCCATTTTAATAAAAAGGTATAGAAAAGAATGAGTCAGAAAGGACCATTTGTGCACAGATACGACATACCATATTTTTTTCAAGTTTCATTAATAAATGATTATTCTTATCCTTAATTATAGTACATTAAATAAGCCTGTTAGATGAGAAACAGCAATATTCAGGAATACCTCAGCCCAAGGCTCTGAGTCTCACTTCTAGACTCATAAATGTTTTAAAATAATTTGGCATAAATGCCAATGATCACTTTTCATTAGTTCAGGTCAACAACGATTTAGCCGACAACAATGAATATATGTAACCTTCTTACCAA